>NW_027419741.1:0-71815 GCF_009905375.1 Apium graveolens | reverse complement strand
GATAGAGTAACACTATAAATCAACGTAACGGCAATTCAGTGTTACTTAGCATTTGAAAAATCATGTGGGACCCCTGACGGATTGCCACTAGGTAGCCACGTCTATAGAGGGACCCACTGACACGTGGCGAGCAAGCCACGTGGACTGCCACGTGGACTGCCACATGGATTGGCTAATCAGTGGGACCCACTACCACGTCATCATATGGGGCCCGCTGCCACGTCATCAAGGGGCCCACTACCACGTCATCAAGTGTGGCCCACTGCCACGTCATCAAGTGGGGCCCATTGTAACATCATCAAGTGGGTCCCACTGCCATGCATGTGGGCCCACTTTTATTATGACGTAACAGTAAACAAATCTAATGTAACACTGATTTTGGCAAAAGAAACACAAATTTAGATTTTGTAACAGTGATAAATATAGCTTGTAACACTAATAGATACATTTCGAAATGTAGTTTTGATAAACACATTACTGCCATTAAAAATAACAATTCAACCATACCAAAACATATTTCCCCAACAAACTAGTCTTACAGATTCAGAACACCAACTCCGCCAACATAATAACCACTTCGCCAAAATTATGTACGATTCACTACATCACTCCACCAAATCATACTAACAAGAACACCAAACAATCCCCAAATTCCAACTCCAACCAAACCAAATAAACACATCCAGCACCAATTACAGTGAGTACCAAAAGTTATAAACCAATAATTCAAAAGTCTAAATAATATAACTGTCCATACTATTAACTCAAGCTAATGCTTGTAAAGAGAAATATCTAAGAAGAATTCCGGGCAGTCTTGGAAGTCCCAGCAGTCCCACAGTCATTGGTGTACCATTTTCATATCCTCGCTTGAAATATTAGCATCAACTTCTCCAATGTCCAGATTCAAGCCTGGATTAGCTGCTGCGATCTTTTTGAGAATAACTACAAGTTATCCTGCACTTTCTTGGAAACCTTTTCTTCCAGTTCAACCTCAAGTTCCCCCTGATCTTTGCAGTCAAATCTTCCAAATAAGTGTCTGCAGGAGCCGAATCTGATTCCATCGCTTTCTTGTTCTTTCTCTACAAGAAAAATGTTGTTAAATAATAATCAATTTTACCATAGAATTGTGCTACACAACTACACAACTACTAACAAGGTTTGCATTAAGGTGGCCTATACTAATACTTAACAGCCTTTTATTTCCGCTAAGTCTCTTATGTTATTTGTTTTACCAAATAAATTAAACCAACAAAACATACTTGGAAAGCATTTTTTATCTCTTAATTTTAAAGAAATAGAAAAATTGAACTACCGTGCAGCATTTAACCTCCATAAAAAAGTAAAGTCCTTACGTTTCTTTTTGCGGAGCAGCCGTAGTCTTGTATGTTCGGCCATCTTGTTCATGAGATTCCAAATAAATTTCAGCTTGTGATGGCGAGGCGAGATTAGGATCAGTCTTTTTCTGTTATAGAGCACAAAAAAAGACAAGGTTATCTAGCTCAAAGTTACCACATAACTATTGATTTACTTAAGAAAAATTGCACATCAACTATTTAAAAAATGCCTAAGCACTAACATTCAATCAAAGGATTTATGAACAAACAACTAGGTAGTCATTACTATTCAGTAGCACAATCCAAGTGTGTACGGAAGTCAATGAAGGCAATATTAATGCAGTTCTGAAATTGAATATCTAAATTCAAGCAAATACCAGCAAAAAATAGACATGCATGATTCTGAAGAATTAAAGCACAAAAATGTTTGATGGCACTTGACATGAACAACTAAATTATTGTGTCTGCGAGCTCTATTTTATTAGTTTTTTTCGGGTTGTTCACAGTGAATTATTTAAAGTTATATAAATGCGGATTGGTTTGTAATAATCTGAATATCATAACTAATCAGACAACTAAATAATTGCTAGTTATAATGATGATATCGACAAGGACAGATACATTATTTAAAAAAGGGGGGTTTCTAACATGTCCCATTTTAAAATTGGATTTAAGAACATGTCCCCATCTAATTAAATTATAAATTTATCCTATAATCAAAATTTAATCCAATTTAACTTAACCATGGGGCCGTAATTATAATATCAAAATAAAAGGGGAAATATTCATAAATGTACTAGTTAATTTAGGAATCATACCAACTTCTCTCCAACTTCTGCACTACTGTTGGCACCCTGATTGTGTGGGTCAGTTACCGAAGCGGATTACTTTGTTATCATGTGCTAATTCCTGTAAAAAAATTGCACAATCCAGTTTGAGAATCTTTAAAATCATTAAAATCATATTAAAGAAGCACGAAGGCACCTTCACCGACTCATCTCCCCAATACTTTATCAGCAATTTAAATCCTCGAGCGGAATCTCCTTGGGCCTATGTTCAAGCCTTTCATCATCAGTGGCATGCTGTGTGTAATGCTTTGCCTTCATCCGAGACTTGTAAGTCCTCCAGCATCTATTAATTGTCTCATAAACCCAGGACTGAGCTTCATTCGGAATAATATAATGGTCCTAATATATAATAAACTCAAGATCAATAAAATGAAGGGGTTAATTGAAAAATAAATGAAACTGAGGTTTAGGTAATAGAATTTACCCGAGTATAGTCCCACATTTTCTTCTTCAATTGTTCGGAACCAGGCGCCAGTTGACATAAGTAAGAGAACATTGTCCTTTGCAACTGTTCCGAGAAAATTACTCAGCTCTCTCGTAACTTTTCCGTCTCTTGAAACAGGTACATTTTGTTTGTTCAAAAAAATCACCGGTCTTTCATCACGTGTCCTTGCTGAACAGTTAGCAGTTTTGTCCATCCTCTCCATTTTTTGGATTTGGTACTTCATAGTACATGCACACACAAAAAAAGGTGACTGCGAATTTAATAATTAATTAAATTCTTATTGCCTCTCCATCAATAAATAATTAGTGTGCATAATTCATGCGTAGTTATATTTAGAAAGTAAAAGTACCTGCTTCAGTTTCTTCCTCAACAACATTTTCCGAATTAGAAGCGTGCACATTCTCGGTTGTTGGAGGAAGAATGCCCTGCTTTTGACGTTCCCGCATTGCTAAATAAGTAGATACAGACCCACGTGATTCTGAATTGCTCACGGATTTTAAGATTTTACTACATGTTGGTTTCAGGAGCTTAGATTTACTGGTCATTTCCTTGTCAGATGTTTTACCAGCTTGCGATGGTTCATTCTCTGTTGTAGCGGTGATATTAGCTCGCGAACGAGTTCTTGGTCCAAGGGGGACATGGTTCTTTTTCTTCCCATTCTTCGTTCTCTACAATTATTAGGATTGCAAATATAATGTGAGGCCAAAGCAATAAAGAGTATAAAATAAAAACAAAATATATAGGAAAGTTGATATAGTGATAAACAAAATATCAGGTCTTAAACTAATAAAAAACACAATTTACACTCTTGAGAAACAAGGAAGGAAGGCCAAAGTAATGAAGACTGTAAAAGAAATCCATACCTCAGATGAATCATCACTATCATGTTCGTCCTCACTTTCCCATTATAATCATTATCATCCGGAGAGGCTTTGTCTTTTTCTTTTGATTTCTCAATAACTGTTGCTGATCGAGCTCTCAAATCAATCACCAATTTTTTGATCCCAAGTTCTTCCAACCTTCTATCATTTTCCTTCATTCGATTAAGTCTTTCTTGCTCACAGGCTGGTAGCGGTGGGGGGGGGCACCTGCAATAATTATAAATCAACACTGTTATTAGTGTAGCTCAACTATGCATTGTACTTTCTTTCTAAAAATTTGGAAGGAGTGTTTAAGTGAATATTACAAGTTTTACAGTCCAGGTTAGAAGAAAAAAAGGAACATTGACAAGGATACCTCGATGTCAGGTATAGCAAGTTCAAGGGGACATCTTACTTGGCGTGCATCACCTTGTAGCTGATCTTTCATTTTCTCATTATTTTACAAAGTACGGGGTCTTTTTCTTTGATTTCGGTCAGTGGTGGTGGGGGCAACTACGATAATTTATGAAGACAAGGTTAGTGATTAAATTGACACAACAAAAATAATCATTATAACTTATGTTTTTAAGAAGGAAAATTAAAAAAATACCTTTTATCCAGAATAATATCATCTTGTAACTGCAGTTTCCTTCTAGAGACCCTTTATCGTTTCCTTGCCCAGCAGTTGCATCTTGCTGACTAGGCAACAGAGCTGGCGATGATCGTAACGCATACCTCACGACTGGGCTTAGGTGTCTTCTTAACAATCTTCCTTGGGTTCTTGCTTTTGCTGGAGTTCATGTATGGTAATATATTTCCGCTTTTGTATTTTCTTCGGTGAAACTGTATTTATGCAAGAAAAAAATCCAAGTCAAAGAATTATCTTCAACTAATATGGACATCCAAGTCCCATTATGCATATATAAAGAGATACAGAAATAGATAGAGATGTGTACTTAATGGGGACCTAATTTTATCAGCAATAGGCATACCTTCGAACAGGCTTTTCCTCGGCCTGACAATCACGTGTGGCTGCATCTCACACAACGGCTCAATTGCAGGGTCAACAACTGTGTCTACATAAAGCTTGAACTTTTCGCCATCATTGCACTTTTCTATCTCTTGAATGATGTCCAGTTCAGTCCTCAGCAGCTTCCAACCACCATGTTTTCCTTCTTTTGCATAGACTCCTCCGATTTCATTGAGTTTGAGGAGATCCTTCACCTCCTCCATCAGATCATTATAAGCCCACATATCAGCATCTACATTATAAATAGTCAAGCAATCTCCACCAGAGTAACTTGTCCTCTGAAACTCCCCACGGTGGTACAATCCAATATTAACGTGTTTTTCTTCCATCCTGCACAGAGTTCAAAGAGATGTCAATGGCTGACCATTAAACACAAATATTTCAAATGTATGTTTGCCAAATCCTAGTATGCCATAAACACATATCTCGAACTAATTGGTAAACACATATTAGATCAAACAATAAACAACAAAATATTCATGAATTGGCACTCGACACAAATGCAACAAACACAATTTCGATCACAAAAAGTTATTAAGCATCTACTCATATCCTATATTTGTTTTTATTACGTGTAGGATATTTGCAGCTAACATACAAAATTATAAAATAAGAAAAAATAGTTATCATATGCATCTACTGAATCAAGTAAATTATAGTAAGGAGATTTAATCCCAACACTACGAAATATAACAAGGGCATGCTGAACTTACCAAGACAATAAATATAAACTACAAATCAGACGACGACGACAAAAAATTTAAACTACAAAGATGGATTTCATTGAAGAATTCATGGAAGAAATAAATTAAGATATTCAATTACATCTAAGTAGTCCAAACACAGAGAAAATACAAAATGAAGTTCACTGCTGTGATTAATTTTAAACTTATAAATGTTTAGCAGTTTGGTTGCTTCATTTATCGGGAATGGGAACTCTTGTTGTAGGGATATCATCTCTGCACCAACTCATTTCATCAACATGAGTTTGAAGTCCACAAACAAATTCAGTCTCATGGAGATCAGTATCGTTGACATCTTCATGTGCATCCACGTTTCTATTATCACACCACTCCCTCGTAGTTTCTTAATTACCTCACAAATCCATTTCATATGTAGTGGAGAAGGGCCACTACATATGAGATGATCATAGATAACTGTTTGAGTGTGCCAATAACGGTTGACACATACTTTGCAGGGGCACTTCATTTCTTCTCCTTTAGCATGAATTGGAAATGAATTTTCCAAAAATGCCTTTATCCCTCGTACATATTCTTTACTAGATTTTGGAAATCCTATCTAGCTACTATAATCATCTTCCATTAGTACACTGTATAATATAGCCTGCGAAGTTAAAAGATTATAAGTCTACCTAAAAAAGCCCGTGTAATCCTCTCTGTGCACTATACTGCAGTGATACTAGATAAACTAATTTCCTACATCCCATTCCCCATTTTTATCCATTCTTTCATTTTTATTAAATTTTTTACTTCAATTTACAACATATTAAACACAGACACATATTAAACATATTAAATAAGCAGGGATAAATACATAAAATCAAAATAAAGTTCAATTAGAGGTTACCTTGGTCCAAAATCGAAACCACAAAGCAGCTCTGAACCCTAATTGCTAGCTCCAACCGAAACCCTAAAATTCTGAAACCCTAATTGCACGCCCTAACTCCGTTGTAGAGAACCCGAACAACCGAAATGTTGCTGAGAACCACCTAATTGCTGCTGAATCCACCGAAATCAGAGCGGCTGAGGTGAGGCTGAGGTGAGAGTGCGGCTGAGGTGAGGTGAGAGTTAGGAGAGTGAGATGGGGAGTTAGGGAGAGTGAGATGGGTGAGAGTTAGGGAGTGTTGGTGAGAGGTGGTGAGTGAGCGAGGTGGGAGGCTGAGGTGAGTGAGCGAGGTCGAGAGAGAGTGATGTTTCTGAGAGAGAGTCTGAGAGAGAGGGTGATGTTTTTGGGGGGAAATTTAGCCGCCCATATTTTCACTGCCCCTTTTGTACGATTTTCATTTTATTTCATTTTTTCATTTTTTTCATTTTTTCGTAAATTTTAGAAAAAACGATATTTTAATGTTCCGATCCGACCATGATCCGGGCATTATATTTTTGATTATTTTTTCCCAATGTTAGGAAGGCAGTTTAATAACATCCGTACGGTTGGATCGTCGAGAAAACCGATTAAAAAAATCGAACGACGGATATGTGGGTCGAACCGTTAAATGAATCCTATCCTGACATATGAACCCTATTACGATCCGACCACGATCCGGGCATTATATTTTTTGATTATTTTTCCCCAATGTTAGGAAGGCAGTTTAATAACATCCGTACGGTTGGATCGTCGAGAAAACCGATTAAAAAAATCGAACGACGGATATGTGGGTCGAACCGTTAAATGAATCCTATCCTGACATATGAACCCTATTATGATCCGACCATGATCCGGGCATTATATTTTTTGATTATTTTTCCCAACGTTAGGAAGGCAGTTTAATAACATCCGTACGGTTGGATCGTCGAGAAAACCGATTAAAAAAATCGAACGACGGTTATGTGGGTCGAACTGTTAAATGAATCATATCCTAACATATGAACCCTATTACGATCCGACCATGATCCGGGCATTATATTTTTTGATTATTTTATTTATTTATTTATTTATTTATTTATTTATTTATTTATTTAATTATTTAATTAATTATTTATTAAATAATTAAATAATTGGATAATGTGGGCCCCATGTGGCGCCCACAACTGGAGCACACATGTGGGGCCCACTTTTCCATTATTTATTATTTAATTATTTAAATAATTTATTAAGTAATTAAATAATTGGATAATGTGGGGCCCACAAGTGGAGCCCATATGTGGGGCCCACTTCTCCATTATTTATTTATTTAATTATTTAAATAATTATTTATTAATAATTAAATAATTGGATAATGTGGGGCCCATATGTTGGGCCCACTTCTCATTTATTTATTTATTTAATTATTTAAATAATTATTTATTAAATAATTAAATAATTGTATAACGTGGGGCCCACACGTGGGGCCCATTTCTCCATTATTTATTTATTTAATTATTTAAATAATTATTTATTAAATAATTGGATAATGTAGGGCCCATATGTGGGGCCCACAAGTGGAGCCCACATCTGGGGCCCACTTCTCCATTATTTATTTCTTTAATTATTTAATAATTATTTATTAAATAATTAAATAATTCGATAATGTGGGGCCCACATGTAGGGCCCACTTCTCATTTATTTAATTATTTAAATAATTATTTATTAAATAATTAAATAATTATATAACGTGGGGCCCACATGTGGGGCCCACTTCTCCATTATTTTTTTATTTAATTATTTAAATAATTATTTATTAAATTTAGATAATGTGGGGCCCACATGTGGGGCCCACAAGTGGAGCCCACAAGTGGAGCCCACAAGTGGAGCCCACATGTGGGGCCCACAAGTGGGGCCCACATGAGGAGATTACCGGGACGCCAAGAAAGCGAACTAGTAAAGTTCCTCTAGGAATCGCAAACGTAGAATCAAACCAATCAACAAAGTCTTGATCGCAGTTGCACAAAAAATTGGTGCTTTTATGTATGCTTGGCGATAGGCCCACTATGCCATAGATGGGCTGATAAGACACTCATTTTACGTCATCTTAGGCCCATTTTATGTTGCAATAACCATTTCATCCGCAAATGTAATGCCAAATAACCATTTCATCCGCAAATGTTGCCATTGCCGCAATGTTGCCATTGCTATCTAATGTAATGTTTTTATCAACCGTAACACAAATAAAAACATTACCTTAGGGAGATAGAGTAACACTAGATAAATCAAACGTAACGGCAATTCAGTGTTACCTTAGCATTTGAAAAAATCATGTGGGACCCACCTGACTGGATTGCCACGTAGGTAGCCACGTCATATAGAGGGACCCACTGACACGTGGCGAGCAATGCCACGTGGACTGCCACGTGGACTGCCACATGGATTGGCTAATCAGTGACCCACTGCCACGTCATCATATGGGGCCCGCTGCCACGTCATCAAGGGGCCCACTACCACGTCATCAAGTGTGGCCCACTGCCACGTCATCAAGTGGGGCCCATTGTAACATCATCAAGTGGGTCCCACTGCCATGCATGTGGGCCCACTTTTATTACTGACGTAACAGTAAACAAATCTAATGTAACACTGATTTTGGCAAAAGAAACACAAATTTAGATTTTGTAACAGTGATAAATATAGCTATTGTAACACTAATAGATAACATTTCGAAATGTAGTTTTGATAAACACATTACTGCCATTAACAAAATAACAATTCAACTACCAAAACATATTTCCCCAACAAACTAGTCTTACAGCATTCAGAACACCAACTCCGCCAACATAATAACCACTTCGCCAAAATTATAGTACGATTCACTACATCACTCCACCAAAATCATACTAACAAGAACACCAAACAATCCCCAAATTCCAACTCCAACCAAACCAAATAAACACCATCCACCACCAATTACAGTGAGTACCAAAAGTTATAAACCAATAATTCAAAAGTCTAAATATAACTGTCCATACTATTAACTCAAGCTAATGCTTGTAAAGAGAAATATCTAAGAAGAAGTCCGGGCAGTCTTGGAAGTCCCAGCAGTCCCATAGTCATTGGTGTACCATTTTCATCATCCTCGCTTGAAATATTAGCATCAACTTCTCCAATGTCCAGATTCAAGCCTGGATTAGCTGCTGCGATCTTTTTGAGAATAACTGACAAGTTATCCTGCACTTTCTTGGAAACCTTTTCTTCCAGTTCAGCCTCAAGTTCTCCCCTGATCTTTGCAGTCAAATCTTCCAAATGTGTCTGCAGGAGCCGAATCTGATTCCATCGCTTTCTTGTTCTTTCTCTACAAGAAAAATGTTGTTAAATATAATCAATTTTACCATAGAATTGTGCTACACAACTACACAACTACTAACAAGGTTTGCATTAAGGTGGCTATACTAATACTTAACAGCCTTTTATTTCCGCTAAGTCTCTTATGTTATTTGTTTTACCAAATAAATTAAACCAACAAAACATACTTGGCAAAGCATTTTTTATCTCTTAATTTTAAAGAAATAGACAAATTGAACTACCGTGCAGCATTTAACCTCCATAAAAAAGTAAAGTCCTTACGTTTCTTTTTTGCGGAGCAGCCGTAGTCTTGTATGTTCGGCCATCTTGTTCATGAGATTCCAAATAAATTTCAGCTTGTGATGGCGAGGCGAGATTAGGATCAGTCTTTTTCTGTTATAGAGCACAAAAAAAAGACAAGGTTATCTAGCTCAAAGTTACCACATAACTATTGATTTACTTAAGAAAAATTGCACATCAACTATTTAAAAAATGCCTAAGCACTAACATTCAATCAAAGGATTTATGAACAAACAACTAGGTAGTCATTACTATTTAGTAGACACAATCCAAGTGTGTATAGGAAGTCAATGAAGGCAATATTAATGCAGTTCTGAAATTGAATATCTAAATTCAAGCAAATACCAGCAAAAAATAGACATGCATCTGATTTCTGAAGAATTAAAGCACAAAAATGTTTGATGGCACTTGACATGAACAACTAAATTATTGTGTCTGCGAGCTCTATTTTATTAGTTTTTTCGGGTTGTTCACAGTGAATTATTTAAAGTTATATAAATGCGGATTGGTTTGTAATAATCTGAATATCATAACTAATCAGACAACTAAATAATTGCTAGTTATAATGATGATATCGACAAGGACAGATACATTATTTAAAAAAGGGGGGTTCTAACATGTCCCATTTTAAAATTGGATTTAAGAACATGTCCCCATCTAATTAAATTATAAATTTATCCTATAATCAAAATTTAATCCAATTTAACTTAACCATGGGGCCGTAATTATAATATCAAAATAAAAGGGGAAATATTCATAAATGTACTAGTTAATTTAGGAATCATACCAACTTCTCTCCAACTTCTGCACTACTGTTGGCACCCTGATTGTGTGGGTCAGTTACCGAAGCGCGGATTACTTTGTTATCATGTGCTAATTCCTGTAAAAAAATTGCACAATCCAGTTTGAGAATCTTTAAAATCATTAAAATCATATTAAAAGAAGCACGAAGGCACCTTCACCGACTCATCTCCCCAATACTTTATCAGCAATTTAAATCCTCGAGCGGAATCTCCTTGGGCCTATGTTCAAGCCTTTCATCATCAGTGGCATGCTGTGTGTAATGCTTTGCCTTCATCCGAGACTTGTAAGTCCTCCAGCATCTATTAATTGTCTCATAAACCCAGGACTGAGCTTCATTCGGAATAATATAATGGTCCTAATATATAATAAACTCAAGATCAATAAAATGAAGGGGTTAATTGAAAAATAAATGAAACTGAGGTTTAGGTAATAGAATTTACCCGAGTATAGTCCCACATTTTCTTCTTCAATTGTTCAGGAACCAGGCGCCAGTTGACATAAGTAAGAGAGACATTGTCCTTTGCAACTGTTCCGAGAAAATTACTCAGCTCTCTCGTAACTTTTCCGTCTCTTGAAACAGGTACATTTTGTTTGTTCAAAAAAATCACCGGTCTTTCATCACGTGTCCTTGCGTGAACAGTTAGCAGTTTTGTCCTCCTCTCCATTTTTTGGGCTTTGGTACTTCATAGTACATGCACACAAAAAAAGGTGACTGCGAATTTAATAATTAATTAAATTCTTACTGCCTCTCCATCAATAAATAATTAGTGTGCATAATTCATGCGTAGTTATATTTAGAAAGTAAAAGTACCTGCTTCAGTTTCTTCCTCAACAACATTTTCCGAATTAGAAGCGTGCACATTCTCGGTTGTTGGGAAGAATGCCCTGCTTTTGACGTTCCCGCATTGCTAAATAAGCAGATACAGACCCACGTGATTCTGAATTGCTCGCGGATTTTAAGATTTTACTACATGTTGGTTTCAGGAGCTTAGATTTACTGGTCATTTCCTTGTCAGATGTTTTACCAGCTTGCGATGGTTCATTCTCTGTTGCAGCGGTGACATTAGCTCGCGAACGAGTTCTTGGTCCAAGGGGGACATGGTTCTTTTTCTTCCCATTCTTCGTTCTCTACAATTATTAGGATTGCAAATATAATGTGAGGCCAAAGCAATAAAGAGTATAAAATAAAAACAAAATATATAGGAAACTTGATATAGTGATAAACAAATATCAGGTCTTAAACTAATAAAAAACACAATTTACACTCTTGAGAAACAAGGAAGGAAGGCCAAAGTAATGAAGACTGTAAAAGAAATCCATACCTCAGATGAATCATCACTATCATGTTCGTCCTCACTTTCCGATTATAATCATTCATCCGGAGAGGCTTTGTCTTTTTCTTTGGATTTCTCAATAACTGTTGCTGATCGAGCTCTCAAATCAATCACTAATTTTTTGATCCCAAGTTCTTCCAACCTTCTATCATTTTCCTTCATTCGATTAAGTCTTTCTTGCTCACAGCTGGTAGCGGTGGGGGGGGGCACCTGCAATAATTATAAATCAGCACTGTTATTAGTGTAGCTCAACTATGCATTGTACTTTCTTTCTAAAAATTTGGAAGGAGTGTTTAAGTGAATATTACAAGTTTACAGTCCAGGTTAGAAGAAAAAAAAGGAACATTGACAAGGATACCTCGATGTCAGGTATAGCAAGTTCAAGGGGACATCTTACTTGGCGTGCATCACCTTGTAGCTGATCTTTCATTTTCTCATTATTTTGCAAAGTACGGGGTCTTTTTCTTTTGATTTCGGTCAGTGGTGGTGGGGGCAACTACAATAATTTATGAAGACAAGGTCAGTGATTAAATTGACACAACAAAAATAATCATTATAACTTATGTTTTTAAGAAGGAAAATTAAAAAAATACCTTTTATCCAGAATAATATCATCTTGTAACTGCAGTTTCCTTCTAGCAGACCCTTTATCGTTTCCTTGCCCAGCAGTTGCATCTTGCTGAGTAGGCAACAGAGCTGGCGATGATCGTAACGCATACCTCGACTGGGCTCAGGTGTCTTCTTAACAATCTTCCTTGGGTTCTGCTTCTGCTGGAGTTCATGTGTGGTAATATATTTCCGCTTTTGTATTTTCTTCGGTGAAACTGTATTTATGCAAGAAAAAAATCCAAGTCAAAGAATTATCTTCAACTAATATGGACATCCAAGTCCCATTATGCATATATAAAGAGATACAGAAATAGATAGAGATGTGTACTTAATGGGGACCTAATTATTTATCAGCAATAGGCATACCTTCAACAGGCTTTTCCTCGGCCTGACAATCACGTGTGGCTGCATCTCACACAACGGCTCAATTGCAGGGTCAACAACTGTGTCTACATAAAGCTTGACCTTTCGCCATCGTTGCACTTTTCTATCTCTTGAATGATGTCCAGTTCAGTCCTCAGCAGCTTCCAACCACCATGTTTCCTTCTTTTGCATAGACTCCTCCGATTTCATTGAGTTTGAGGAGATCCTTCACCTCCTCCATCAGATCATTATAAGCCCACATATCAGCATCTACATTATAAATAGTCAAGCATCTCCACCAGAGTAACTTGTCCTCTGAAACTCCCCACGGTGGTACAATCCAATATTAACGTGTTTTTCTTCCATCCTGCACAGAGTTCAAAGAGATGTCAATGGCTGACCATTAAACACAAATATTTCAAATGTATGTTTGCCAAATCCTAGTATGCCATAAACACATATCTCGAACTAATTGGTAAACACATATTAGATCAAACAATAAACAACAAAATATTCATGAATTGGCACTCGACACAAATGCAACAAACACAATTTCGATCACAAAAAGTTATTAAGCATCTACTTCATATCCTATATTTGTTTTTATTACGTGTAGGATATTTGCAGCTAACATACAAAATTATAAAATAAGAAAAATAGTTATCATATGCATCTACTGAATCAAGTAAATTATAGTAAGGAGATTTAATCCCAACACTACGAAATATAACAAGGGCATGCTGAACTTACCAAGACAATAAATATAAACTACAAATCAGACGACGACGACAAAAAATTTAAACTACAAAGATGGATTTCATTGAAGAATTCATGGAAGAAATAAATTAAGATATTCAATTACATCTAAGTAGTCCAAACACAGAGAAAATACAAAATGAAGTTCACTGCTGTGATTAATTTTAAACTTATAAATGTTTAGCAGTTTGGTTGCTTCATTTATCGGGAATGGGAACTCTTGTTGTAGGGATATCATCTCTGCACCAACTCATTTCATCAACATGAGTTTGAAGTCCACAAACAAATTCAGTCTCATGGAGATCAGTATCGTTGACATCTTCATGTGCATCCACGTTTCTATTATCACACCACTCCCTCGGTAGTTTCTTAATTACCTCACAAATCCATTTCATATGTAGTGGAGAAGGGCCACTACATATGAGATGATCATAGATAACTGTTTGAGTGTGCCAATAACGGTTGACACATACTTTGCAGGGGCACTTCATTTCTTCTCCTTTAGCATGAATTGGAAATGAATTTTCCAAAAATGCCTTTATCCCTCGTACATATTCTTTACTAGATTTTGGAAATCCTATCTAGCTACTATAATCATCTTCCATTAGTACACTGTATAATATAGCCTGCGAAGTTAAAAGATTATAAGTCTACCTAAAAAAGCCCGTGTAATCCTCTCTGTGCACTATACTGCAGTGATACTAGATAAACTAATAATTTCCTACATCCCATTCCCCCATTTTATCCATTCTTTCATTTTTATTAAATTTTTTACTTCAATTTACAACATATTAAACACAGACACATATTAAACATATTAAATAAGCAGGGATAAATACATAAAATCAAAAATAAAGTTCAATTAGAGGTTACCTTGGTCCAAAATCGAAACCACAAAGCAGCTCTGAACCCTAATTGCTAGCTCCAACCGAAACCCTAAAATTCTGAAACCCTAATTGCACGCCCTAACTCCGTTGTAGAGAACCCGAACAACCGAAATGTTGCTGAGAACCACCTAATTGCTGCTGAATCCACCGAAATCAGAGCGGCTGAGGTGAGGCTGAGGTGAGAGTGCGGCTGAGGTGAGGTGAGAGTTAGGGAGAGTGAGATGGGTGAGAGTTAGGGAGAGTGAGATGGGTGAGAGTTAGGGAGTGTTGGTGAGAGGTGGGTGAGTGAGCGAGGTGGGAGGCTGAGGTGAGTGAGCGAGGTCGAGAGAGAGTGATGTTTCTGAGAGAGAGTCTGAGAGAGAGGGTGATGTTTTGGGGGGAAATTTAGCCGCCCATATTTTCACTGCCCCTTTTGTACGATTTCATTTTATTTCATTTTTTCATTTTTTTTCATTTTTTTCGTAAATTTTAGAAAAAACGATATTTTAATGTTCCGATCCGACCATGATCCGGGCATTATATTTTTTGATTATTTTTTCCCAATGTTAGGAAGGCAGTTTAATAACATCCGTACGGTTGGATCGTCGAGAAAACCGATTAAAAAAATCGAACGACGGATATGTGGGTCGAACCGTTAAATGAATCCTATCCTGACATATGAACCCTATTACGATCCGACCACGATCCGGGCATTATATTTTTGATTATTTTTCCCCAATGTTAGGAAGGCAGTTTAATAACATCCGTACGGTTGGATCGTCGAGAAAACCGATTAAAAAAATCGAACGACGGATATGTGGGTCGAACCGTTAAATGAATCCTATCCTGACATATGAACCCTATTACGATCCGACCATGATCCGGGCATTATATTTTTTGATTATTTTTTCCCAACGTTAGGAAGGCAGTTTAATAACATCCGTACGGTTGGATCGTCGAGAAAACCGATTAAAAAAATCGAACGACGGTTATGTGGGTCGAACTGTTAAATGAATCATATCCTAACATATGAACCCTATTACGATCCGACCATGATCCGGGCATTATATTTTTTGATTATTTTATTTATTTATTTATTTATTTATTTATTTATTTATTTAATTATTTAATTAATTATTTATTAAATAATTAAATAATTGGATAATGTGGGACCCACATGTGGCGCCCACAACTGGAGCACACATGTGGGGCCCACTTTTCCATTATTTATTTATTTAATTATTTAAATAATTATTTATTAAGTAATTAAATAATTGGATAATGTGGGGCCCACAAGTGGAGCCCATATGTGGGGCCCACTTCTCCATTATTTATTTATTTAATTATTTAAATAATTATTTATTAAATAATTAAATAATTGGATAATGTGGGGCCCATATGTTGGGCCCACTTCTCATTTATTTATTTATTTAATTATTTAAATAATTATTTATTAAATAATTAAATAATTGTATAACGTGGGGCCCACACGTGGGGCCCATTTCTCCATTATTTATTATTTAATTATTTAAATAATTATTTATTAAATAATTGGATAATGTAGGGCCCATATGTGGGGCCCACAAGTGGAGCCCACATCTGGGGCCCACTTCTCCATTATTTATTTCTTTAATTATTTAAATAATTATTTATTAAATAATTAAATAATTCGATAATGTGGGGCCCACATGTAGGGCCCACTTCTCATTTATTTAATTATTTAAATAATTATTTATTAAATAATTAAATAATTATATAACGTGGGGCCCACATGTGGGGCCCACTTCTCCATTATTTTTTTATTTAATTATTTAAATAATTATTTATTAAATAATTAGATAATGTGGGGCCCACATGTGGGGCCCACAAGTGGAGCCCACATGTGGGGCCCACTTCTCCATTATTTATTTATTTAATTATTTAAATAATTATTTATTAAATAATTAAATAATTGGATAATGTGGGGCCCACATGTGGGGCCCACTTCTCCATTATTTATTTATTTAATTATTATTTAATTAATTATTTAAATAATTATTTATTAAATAATTAAATAATTAAATAATGTGGGGCCCACATGTGGGGCCCACATGTGGAGCCCACAAGTAGGGCCCACTTCTCCATTATTTATTTATTTAATTATTATTTATTTAATTATTTAAATAATTATTTATTAAATAATTAAATAATTGGATAATGTGGGGCCTACATGTGGGGCCCACAAGTGAAGCCCACTTCTTTATTATTTATTTATTTAATTATTATTTATTTAATTATTTAAATATTATTTATTAAATAATTAAATAATTGTTTAATATGGGGCCCACATGTGGGGCCCACAAGTGGAGCCCACATGGGGGCCCACAAGGGGAGCCCACATGTGGGGCCCACTTCTCCATTATTTATTTAATTAATTATTATTTATTTAATTATTTAAATAATTATTTATTAAATAATTAAATAATTGGATAATGTGGGGCCTACATGTGGGGCCCACAAGTGAAGCCCACTTCTTTATTATTTATTTATTTAATTATTATTTATTTAATTATTTAAATAATTATTTATTAAATAATTAAATAATTGTTTAATATGAGGCCCATATGTGGGGCCCACAAGTGGAGCCCACATGTGGGGCCCACAAGGGGAGCCCACATGTGGGGCCCACTTCTCCATTATTTATTTATTTAATTATAATTTATTTAATTATTTAAATAATTATTTATTAAATAATTAAATAATTGGATAATGTGGGGCCTACATGTGGGGCCCACAAGTGGAGCCCACTTCTTTATTATTTATTTATTTAATTATTATTTATTATTATTTAAATAATTATTTATTAAATAATTAAATAATTGTTTAATATGGGGCCCACATATGGGCCCACAAGTGGAGCCCACATGGGGGGCCCACAAGGGGAGCCCACATGTGGGGCCCACTTCTCCATTATTTATTTAATTAATTATTATTTATTTAATTATTTAAATAATTATTTATTAAATAATTAAATAATTGAATAATGTGGGGCCGACATGTGGGGTCCACAAGTGGAGCCCACTTCTTTATTATTTATTGATTTAATTATTATTTATTTAATTATTTAAATAATTATTTATTAAATAATTAAATAATTGTTTAATATGGGGCCCACATGTGGGGCCCACAAGTGGAGGCCACATGTGGGGCCCACAAGGGGAGACCACATGTGGGGCCCACTTCTCCATTATTTATTTATTTAATTATTCTTTATTTAATTATTTAAATAATTATTTATTAAATAATTTAATAATAGGATAATGTGGGGCCTACATGTGGGGCCCAAAAGTGGAGCCCACTTCTTTATTATTTATTTATTTAATTATTATTTATTTAATTATTTAAATAATTATTTATTAAATAATTAAATAATTGTTTAATATGGGGCCCACATATGGGGCCCACAAGTGGAGCCCACATGGGGGGCCCACAAGGGGAGCCCACATGTGGGGCCCACTTCTCCATTATTTATTTATTTAATTATTATTTAATTAATTATTTAAATAATTATTTATTAAATAATTAAATAATTAAATAATGTGGGGCCCACATGTGGGGCCCACATGTGGAGCCCACAAGTAGGGCCCACTTCTCCATTATTTATTTATTTAATTATTATTTATTTAATTATTTAAATAATTATTTATAAATAATTAAATAATTGGATAATGTGGGGCCTACATGTGGGGCCCACAAGTGAAGCCCACTTCTTTATTATTTATTTATTTAATTATTATTTATTTAATTATTTAAATAATTATTTATTAAATAATTAAATAATTGTTTAATATGGGGCCCACATGTGGGGCCCACAAGTGGAGCCCACATGGGGGCCCACAAGGGGAGCCCACATGTGGGGCCCACTTCTCCATTATTTATTTAATTAATTATTATTTATTTAATTATTTAAATAATTATTTATTAAATAATTAAATAATTGGATAATGTGGGGCCTACATGTGGGGCCCACAAGTGAAGCCCACTTCTTTATTATTTATTTATTTAATTATTATTTATTTAATTATTTAAATAATTATTTATTAAATAATTAAATAATTGTTTAATATGAGGACAATATGTGGGGCCCACAAGTGGAGCCCACATGTGGGGCCCACAAGGGGAGCCCACATGTGGGGCCCACTTCTCCATTATTTATTTATTTAATTATAATTTATTTAATTATTTAAATAATTATTTATTAAATAATTAAATAATTGGATAATGTGGGGCCTACATGTGGGGCCCACAAGTGGAGCCCACTTCTTTATTATTTATTTATTTAATTATTATTTATTTATTATTTAAATAATTATTTATTAAATAATTAAATAATTGTTTAATATGGGGCCCACATATGGGGCCCACAAGTGGAGCCCACATGGGGGGGCCCACAAGGGGAGCCCACATGTGGGGCCCACTTCTCCATTATTTATTTAATTAATTATTATTTATTTAATTATTTAAATAATTATTTATTAAATAATTAAATAATTGGATAATGTGGGGCCGACATGTGGGGTCCACAAGTGGAGCCCACTTCTTTATTATTTATTGATTTAATTATTATTTATTTAATTATTTAAATAATTATTTATTAAATAATTAAATAATTGTTTAATATGGGGCCCACATGTGGGGCCCACAAGTGGAGGCCACATGTGGGGCCCACAAGGGGAGACCACATGTGGGGCCCACTTCTCCATTATTTATTTATTTAATTATTCTTTATTTAATTATTTAAATAATTATTTATTAAATAATTTAATAATAGGATAATGTGGGGCCTACATGTGGGGCCCAAAAGTGGAGCCCACTTCTTTATTATTTATTTATTTAATTATTATTTATTTAATTATTTAAATAATTATTTATTAAATAATTAAATAATTGTTTAATATGGGGCCCACATATGGGGCCCACAAGTGGAGCCCACATGGGGGGCCCACAAGGGGAGCCCACATGTGGGGCCCACTTCTCCATTATTTATTTAATTAATTATTATTTATTTAATTATTTAAATAATTATTTATTAAATAATTAAATAATTGGATAATGTGGGGCCTAGGAGCCCACTTCTTTATTATTTATTGATTTAATTATTATTTATTTAATTATTTAAATAATTATTTATTAAATAATTAAATAATTGTTTAATATGGGGCCCACATGTGGGGCCCACAAGTGGAGGCCACATGTGGGGCCCACAAGGGGAGACCACATGTGGGGCCCACTTCTCCATTATTTATTTATTTAATTATTCTTTATTTAATTATTTAAATAATTATTTATTAAATAATTTAATAATAGGATAATGTGGGGCCTACATGTGGGGCCCAAAAGTGGAGCCCACTTCTTTATTATTTATTTATTTAATTATTATTTATTTAATTATTTAAATAATTATTTATTAAATAATTAAATAATTGTTTAATATGGTGCCCACATGTGGGGCCCACAAGTGGAGCCCACATGTGGGGCCCACAAGTGGAGCCCACATGTGGGGCCCACAAGGGGAGCTCACATGTGTGGCCCACTTCTCCATTATTTATTTATTTAATTATTATTTATTTAATTTTTTAATTAATTATTTATTAAATAATTAAATAATTAATTATTTAATGACGTGGCGGTGCACACGTGGCAGGGTTGAGCAAATGTAACACTAGCGTTGCAACAGAAAAGTTAACGTAACGGTTAGTTGACGTGGCAGTGCCACGTGGCAGTGTGGGCCCACATGTGGGGTCCACTTGATAGTGTGGCCCCCACTTTCAGGAACAAGTTTTAGTGGGGCCCACATGTGGGACCCACTTTTGCTGACGTGTACACTGGTGGGGCCCAAAAAAATAATAAATAAATTAAATATTATTATAATGATAAAGCAAAGCGTTACGTCATGTCAGCACTTTTGTAACACTAGTTTTCTACTGCAACACAAGCCCTCTAACGTAACAGTAACTTTACATGTAAAGTAACGCTATTTCGTTAGTGTTACAATAGGTCAAAAAGTCTGTCTAATGTAACGCAAAACAGGCATTACATTAAAGTGTCTTTTTTGCCCATCTATGGCGTAGTGGCCACTCCATCTTGAAAAAGTATTAATCTTGGAGCCATGAGCAAAGAACAAAACGTCATCCACAAAAAAGAGAGAGAGTGATGTTTTTGGGGGGAAATTTAGCCGCCCATATGTTCACTGCACCTTTTGTACGATTTTCATTTTATTTCATTTTTCATTTTTTTCATTTTTTCGTAAATTTTAGAAAAAACGATATTTTAATGTTCCGATCCGACCATGATCCGGGCATTATATTTTTTGATTATTTTTTCCCAATGTTAGGAAGGCAGTTTAATAACATCCGTACGGTTGGATCGTCGAGAAAATCGATTAAAAAAATCGAACGACGGATATGTGGGTCGAACCGTTAAATGAATCCTATCCTGACATATGAACCCTATTACGATCCGACCACGATCCGGGCATTATATTTTTTGATTATTTTTCCCCCATGTTAGGAAGGCAGTTTAATAACATCCGTACGGTTGGATCGTCGAGAAAACCGATTAAAAAAAATCGAACGACGGATATGTGGGTCGAACCGTTAAATGAATCCTATCCTGACATATGAACCCTATTACGATCCGACCATGATCCGGGCATTATATTTTTTGATTATTTTTTCCCAACGTTAGGAAGGCAGTTTAATAACATCCGTACGGTTGGATCGTCGAGAAAACCGATTAAAAAAATCGAACGACGGATATGTGGGTCGAACTGTTAAATGAATCCTATCCTAACATATGAACCCTATTACGATCCGACCATGATCCGGGCATTATATTTTTTGATTATTTTATTTATTTATTTATTTATTTATTTATTTATTTATTTATTTAATTATTTATTAAATAATTAAATAATTGGATAATGTGGGACCCACATGTGGCGCCCACAACTGGAGCACACATGTGGGGCCCACTTTTCCATTATTTATTTATTTAATTATTTAAATAATTATTTATCAAGTAATTAAATAATTGGATAATGTGGGGCCCACAAGTGGAGCCCACATGTGGGGCCCACTTCTCCATTATTTATTTATTTAATTATTTAAATAATTATTTATTAAATAATTAAATAATTGGATAATGTGGGGCCCATATGTTGGGCCCACTTCTCATTTATTTATTTATTTAATTATTTAAATAATTATTTATTAAATAATTAAATAATTGGATAACGTGGGGCCCACACGTGGGGCCCATTTCTCCATTATTTATTTATTTAATTATTTAAATAATTATTTATTAAATAATTGGATAATGTAGGGCCCATATGTGGGGCCCACAAGTGGAGCCCACATCTGGGGCCCACTTCTCCATTATTTATTTCTTTAATTATTTAAATAATTATTTAATAAATAATTAAATAATTCGATAAAGTGGGGCCCACATGTAGGGCCCACTTCTCATTTATTTAATTATTTAAATAATTATTTATTAAATAATTAAATAATTATATAACGTGGGGCCCACATGTGGGGCCCACATGTGGGGCCCACTTCTCCATTATTTATTTATTTAATTATTATTTAATTAATTATTTAAATAATTATTTATTAAATAATTAAATAATTAAATAATGTGGGGCCCACATGTGGGGCCCACATGTGGAGCCCACAAGTAGGGCCCACTTCTCCATTATTTATTTATTTAATTATTATTTATTTAATTATTTAAATAATTATTTATTAAATAATTAAATAATTGGATAATGTGGGGCCTACATGTGGGGCCCACAAGTGAAGCCCACTTCTTTATTATTTATTTATTTAATTATTATTTATTTAATTATTTAAATAATTATTTATTAAATAATTAAATAATTGTTTAATATGGGGCCCACATGTGGGGCCCACAAGTGGAGCCCACATGGGGGCCCACAAGGGGAGCCCACATGTGGGGCCCACTTCTCCATTATTTATTTAATTAATTATTATTTATTTAATTATTTAAATAATTATTTATTAAATAATTAAATAATTGGATAATGTGGGGCCTACATGTGGGGCCCACAAGTGAAGCCCACTTCTTTATTATTTATTTATTTAATTATTATTTATTTAATTATTTAAATAATTATTTATTAAATAATTAAATAATTGTTTAATATGAGGCCCATATGTGGGGCCCACAAGTGGAGCCCACATGTGGGGCCCACAAGGGGAGCCCACATGTGGGGCCCACTTCTCCATTATTTATTTATTTAATTATAATTTATTTAATTATTTAAATAATTATTTATTAAATAATTAAATAATTGGATAATGTGGGGCCTACATGTGGGGCCCACAAGTGGAGCCCACTTCTTTATTATTTATTTATTTAATTATTATTTATTTATTATTTAAATAATTATTTATTAAATAATTAAATAATTGTTTAATATGGGGCCCACATATGGGGACCACAAGTGGAGCCCACATGGGGGGCCCACAAGGGGAGCCCACATGTGGGGCCCACTTCTCCATTATTTATTTAATTAATTATTATTTAATTAATTATTTAAATAATTATTTATTAAATAATTAAATAATTGGATAATGTGGGGCCGACATGTGGGGTCCACAAGTGGAGCCCACTTCTTTATTATTTATTGATTTAATTATTATTTATTTAATTATTTAAATAATTATTTATTAAATAATTAAATAATTATTTAATATGGGGCCCACATGTGGGGCCCACAAGTGGAGGCCACATGTGGGGCCCACAAGGGGAGACCACATGTGGGGCCCACTTCTCCATTATTTATTTATTTAATTATTCATTATTTAATTATTTAAATAATTATTTATTAAATAATTTAATAATAGGATAATGTGGGGCCTACATGTGGGGCCCAAAAGTGGAGCCCACTTCTTTATTATTTATTTATTTAATTATTATTTATTTAATTATTTAAATAATTATTTATTAAATAATTAAATAATTGTTTAATATGGGGCCCACATATGGGGCCCACAAGTGGAGCCCACATGGGGGGCCCACAAGGGGAGCCCACATGTGGGGCCCACTTCTCCATTATTTATTTAATTAATTATTATTTATTTAATTATTTAAATAATTATTTATTAAATAATTAAATAATTGGATAATGTGGGGCCTACATGTGGGCTCCACAAGTGGAGCCCACTTCTTTATTATTTATTGATTTAATTATTATTTATTTAATTATTTAAATAATTATTTATTAAATAATTAAATAATTGTTTAATATGGGGCCCACATGTGGGGCCCACAAGTGGAGGCCACATGTGGGGCCCACAAGGGGAGACCACATGTGGGGCCCACTTCTCCATTATTTATTTATTTAATTATTCTTTATTTAATTATTTAAATAATTATTTATTAAATAATTTAATAATAGGATAATGTGGGGCCTACATGTGGGGCCCAAAAGTGGAGCCCACTTCTTTATTATTTATTTATTTAATTATTATTTATTTAATTATTTAAATAATTATTTATTAAATAATTAAATAATTGTTTAATATGGTGCCCACATGTGGGGCCCACAAGTGGAGCCCACATGTGGGGCCCACAAGTGGAGCCCACATGTGGGGCCCACAAGGGGAGCCCACATGTGTGGCCCACTTCTCCATTATTTATTTATTTAATTATTATTTATTTAATTTTTTAATTAATTATTTATTAAATAATTAAATAATTAATTATTTAATGACGTGGCGGTGCACACGTGGCAGGGTTGAGCAAATGTAACACTAGCGTTGCAACAGAAAAGTTAACGTAACGGTTAGTTGACGTGGCAGTGCCACGTGGCAGTGTGGGCCCACATGTGGGGTCCACTTGATAGTGTGGCCCCCACTTTCAGGAACAAGTTTTAGTGGGGCCCACATGTGGGACCCACTTTTGCTGACGTGTACACTGGTGGGGCCCAAAAAAATAATAAATAAATTAAATATTATTATAATGATAAAGCAAAGCGTTACGTCATGTCAGCACTTTTGTAACACTAGTTTTCTACTGCAACACAAGTCCTCTAACGTAACAGTAACTTTACATGTAAAGTAACGCTATTTCGTTAGTGTTACAATAGGTCAAAAAAGTCTGTCTAATGTAACGCAAAACAGGCATTACATTAGAAAGTGTCTTTTTTGCCCATCTATGGCGTAGTGGCCACTCCATCTTGAAAAAGTATTAATCTTGGAGCCATGAGCAAAGAACAAAACGTCATCCACAAAAAAGAGAGAGAGTGATGTTTTTGGGGGGAAATTTAGCCGCTCATATGTTCACTGCACCTTTTGTACGATTTTCATTTTATTTCATTTTTTCATTTTTTTCATTTTTTCGTAAATTTAGAAAAAACGATATTTTAATGTTCCGATCCGACCATGATCCGGGCATTATATTTTTTGATTATTTTTTCCCAATGTTAGGAAGGCAGTTTAATAACATCCGTACGGTTGGATCGTCGAGAAAACCGATTAAAAAAATCGAACGACGGATATGTGGGTCGAACCGTTAAATGAATCCTATCCTGACATATGAACCCTATTACGATCCGACCACGATCCGGGCATTATATTTTTTGATTATTTTTCCCCAATGTTAGGAAGGCAGTTTAATAACATCCGTACGGTTGGATCGTCGAGAAAACCGATTAAAAAAAATCGAACGACGGATATGTGGGTCGAACCGTTAAATGAATCCTATCCTGACATATGAACCCTATTACGATCCGACCATGATCCGGGCATTATATTTTTTGATTATTTTTCCCAACGTTAGGAAGGCAGTTTAATAACATCCGTACGGTTGGATCGTCGAGAAAACCGATTAAAAAAAATCGAACGACGGATATGTGGGTCGAACTGTTAAATGAATCCTATCCTAACATATGAACCCTATTACGATCCGACCATAATCCGGGCATTATATTTTTTGATTATTTTATTTATTTATTTATTTATTTATTTATTTAATTATTTAATTAATTATTTATTAAATAATTAAATAATTGGATAATGTGGGACCCACATGTGGCGCCCACAACTGGAGCACACATGTGGGGCCCACTTTTCCATTATTTATTTATTTAATTATTTAAATAATTATTTATTAAGTAATTAAATAATTGGATAATGTGGGTCCCACAAGTGGAGCCCACATGTGGGGCCCACTTCTCCATTATTTATTTATTTAATTATTTAAATAATTATTTATTAAATAATTAAATAATTGGATAATGTGGGGCCCATATGTTGGGCCCACTTCTTATTTATTTATTTATTTAATTATTTAAATAATTATTTATTAAATAATTAAATAATTGGATAACGTGGGGCCCACACGTGGGGCCCATTTCTCCATTATTTATTTATTTAATTATTTAAATAATTATTTATTAAATAATTGGATAATGTAGGGCCCATATGTGGGGCCCACAAGTGGAGCCCACATCTGGGGCCCAATTCTCCATTATTTATTTCTTTAATTATTTAAATAATTATTTATTAAATAATTAAATAATTCGATAATGTGGGGCCCACATGTAGGGCCCACTTCTCATTTATTTAATTATTTAAATAATTATTTATTAAATAATTAAATAATTATATAACGTGGGGCCCACATGTGGGGCCCACTTCTCCATTATTTTTTTATTTAATTATTTAAATAATTATTTATTAAATAATTAGATAATGTGGGGCCCACAAGTGGAGCCCACATGTGGGGCCCACTTCTCCATTATTTATTTCTTTAATTATTTAAATAATTATTTATTAAATAATTAAATAATTGGATAATGTGGGGCCCACATGTGGGGCCCACTTCTCCATTATTTATTTATTTAATTATTATTTAACTAATTATTTAAATAATTATTTATTAAATAATTAAATAATTAAATAATGTGGGGCCCACATGTGGGGCCCACATGTGGAGCCCACAAGTAGGGCCCACTTCTCTATTATTTATTTATTTAATTATTATTTATTTAATTATTTAAATAATTATTTATTAAATAATTAAATAATTGGATAATGTGGGCCTACATGTGGGGCCCACAAGTGAAGCCCACTTCTTTATTATTTATTTATTTAATTATTATTTATTTAATTATTTAAATAATTATTTATTAAATAATTAAATAATTGTTTAATATGGGGCCCACATGTGGGGCCCACATGTGGAGCCCACATGGGGGCCCACAAGGGGAGCCCACATGTGGGGCCCACTTCTCCATTATTTATTTAATTAATTATTATTTATTTAATTATTTAAATAATTATTTATTAAATAATTAAATAATTGGATAATGTGGGGCCTACATGTGGGGCCCACAAGTGAAGCCCACTTCTTTATTATTTATTTATTTAATTATTATTTATTTAATTATTTAAATAATTATTTATTAAATAATTAAATAATTGTTTAATATGAGGCCCATATGTGGGGCCCACAAGTGGAGCCCACATGTGGGGCCCACAAGGGGAGCCCACATGTGGGGCCCACTTCTCCATTATTTATTTATTTAATTATAATTTATTTAATTATTTAAATAATTATTTATTAAATAATTAAATAATTGGATAATGTGGGGCCTACATGTGGGGCCCACAAGTGGAGCCCACTTCTTTATTATTTATTTATTTAATTATTATTTATTTAATTATTTAAATAATTATTTATTAAATAATTAAATAATTGTTTAATATGGGGCCCACATATGGGGCCCACAAGTGGAGCCCACATGGGGGGCCCACAAGGGGAGCCCACATGTGGGGCCCACTTCTCCATTATTTATTTAATTAATTATTATTTATTTAATTATTTAAATAATTATTTATTAAATAATTAAATAATTGGATAATGTGGGGCCTACATGTGGGGTCCACAAGTGGAGCCCACTTCTTTATTATTTATTGATTTAATTATTATTTATTTAATTATATAAATAATTATTTATTAAATAATTAAATAATTGTTTAATATGGGGCCCACATGTGGGGCCCACAAGTGGAGGCCACATGTGGGGCCCACAAGGGGAGACCACATGTGGGGCCCACTTCTCCATTATTTATTTATTTAATTATTCTTTATTTAATTATTTAAATAATTATTTATTAAATAATTTAATAATAGGATAATGTGGGGCCTACATGTGGGGCCCAAAAGTGGAGCCCACTTCTTTATTATTTATTTATTTAATTATTATTTATTTAATTATTTAAATAATTATTTATTAAATAATTAAATAATTGTTTAATATGGGGCCCACATATGGGGCCCACAAGTGGAGCCCACATGGGGGGCCCACAAGGGGAGCCCACATGTGGGGCCCACTTCTCCATTATTTATTTAATTAATTATTAATTATTTAATTATTTAAATAATTATTTATTAAATAATTAAATAATTGGATAATGTGGGGCCTACATGTGGGCTCCACAAGTGGAGCCCACTTCTTCATTATTTATTGATTTAATTATTATTTATTTAATTATTTAAATAATTATTTATTAAATAATTAAATAATTGTTTAATATGGGGCCCACATGTGGGGCCCACAAGTGGAGGCCACATGTGGGGCCCACAAAGGGAGACCACATGTGGGGCCCACTTCTCCATTATTTATTTATTTAATTATTCTTTATTTAATTATTTAAATAATTATTTATTAAATAATTTAATAATAGGATAATGTGGGGCCTACATGTGGGGCCCAAAAGTGGAGCCCACTTCTTTATTATTTATTTATTTAATTATTATTTATTTAATTATTTAAATAATTATTTATTAAATAATTAAATAATTGTTTAATATGGGGCCCACATGTGGGGCCCACAAGTGGAGCCCACATGTGGGGCCCACAAGGGGAGCCCACATGTGTGGCCCACTTCTCCATTATTTATTTATTTAATTATTATTTATTTAATTTTTTAATTAATTATTTATTAAATAATTAAATAATTAATTATTTAATGACGTGGCGGTGCACACGTGGCAGGGTTGAGCAAATGTAACACTAGCGTTGCAACAGAAAAGTTAACGTAACGGTTAGTTGACGTGGCAGTGCCACGTGGCAGTGTGGGCCCACATGTGGGGTCCACTTGATAGTGTGGCCCCCACTTTCAGGAACAAGTTTTAGTGGGGCCCACATGTGGGACCCACTTTTGCTGACGTGTACACTGGTGGGGCCCAAAAAAATAATAAATAAATTAAATATTATTATAATGATAAAGCAAAGCGTTACGTCATGTCAGCACTTTTGTAACACTAGTTTTCTACTGCAACACAAGCCCTCTAACGTAACAGTAACTTTACATGTAAAGTAACGCTATTTCGTTAGTGTTACAATAGGTCAAAAAAGTCTGTCTAATGTAACGCAAAACAGGCATTACATTAGAAAGTGTCTTTTTTGCCCATCTATGGCGTAGTGGCCACTCCATCTTGAAAAAGTATTAATCTTGGAGCCATGAGCAAAGAACAAAACGTCATCCACAAAAAAGAGATGAGAGAGGTGGAGCTCCTTGCAGCGCCAATGGAACTTAAACCCTTCGGGCACTTTGTTGAGAATGCACGAGAGGACATTCATACACAAGGCAAAAATATACAGAGATAAGGGATCACCTTGCCTAATACCTTTAGTACCTTTAAAGAACCCATGAACCACTCCACTTAACTTAACAGAAAACCTGGTAGAAAAAATGCAAGCACTGATCCACTTTATAACTTTTTCTGGAATTTGAACCCTCCTTAAAACGGCCAAAATAAAGTCCCAATGCACCGAATCAAACGCCTTGTGCAAGTCGATCTTGAGTGCACATTTTGGGGTGCTATGTTCCCTCTCGTAACCATGAAACAACTCATGAGCTAACAAAATATTATCAAAGATAGAACGCGCAGGGATGAAGGTTGATTGAGCAATATCAACCAAGGAGGGCAAAATCAGCTTCAACCTAGAGGCCAAGATCTTGGAAATGCACTTGTACATGACAATACAAAGAGATATAAGATGAAAACCTTGCATACGGGTAGGAGACTTTAAGTTCTTGAATTCTTTTAAGATTACTAAAGTTGAAGATGACGTCTGCAATCTCGCAATGGTAACCCGGTAGATGGATAATTTTAGATGTCTGGGATAAAATGATGTGTTTGGAAGAGTCAAAACATTTATTTTAAAAGGTATAAGCTTCTACTCCGAAGTGTTGAATGGCGTAGGTCTGATGATCTACCAACAGTCCCACGAAATATTCCAACACCGCGGAACATACCCACCCGTGCATACGTTGCCCCTAAACATAATTGAAAAAAAAAATATCTAAGTAATATATTTGGTAAGTCAAGAATAGGTTTGGTGATATATAGAAATAGATAAAAGATTACACTTTTGTCCACAAAGATAAGGTTGACACCCTCGAGGAAACCATTGAGCGGATTATAGTCGTTCCATTTCCAGGAAACTTTCACGATTACTGGAAATTCAATTATGGGGCTCTCCACAAGCTCTTCTAGAATGGTATCTTCAATGAAGGACATGGTTTTGTAAGTTGAGAAAAGAGTGAAAGATAATGAATCAGTATGTGGTAGGTGAAGGATGGCTTCTTAGGAATCAACGAAATAAAAGTAGAGTTCGAACCTGGGGGCAAGAAACCAGAGACAAAAAAATGCTTGACAGCCTCACAAAAACTCGGACCTATGAGAGACCAAGTCGCCATAAAAAATTCTACATTGACCCCATCCGGACCAGGTGCCTTATTCTTTTTCATTTTTCGAATTGTATCAAAAATAAGCGCATCAGTTACAGGAGCTTCAAGAAGACTAGCTTGATCAGGAGTAACCATTTTGCAATCAACATGAGAGATATCGATATCAATATTCTGGTGAGTAGGACCAAGAAGATTTTGAAAATAGGTGACAGCCACTTCAGCACATTGCACCTGACCATGAACAAGGGCACATTGGTCATTTTCAAGATATAAAATTTTATTACAGTTCCAATTGACTTTGCATTGTTGATGAAAAGGGAATTGTTGCCATCACCATGCCCCATCCACTTAATTATCGCCTTTTGAAGTAAAAGAGACTCCTCCTGAACAAGATCCATATTAAGATCATTAATCACGGATCTTTCGGTGTTGATAAGGTTCTCATCAAAGGGATTAGAGAGCAAGGCCAAATGCACATCTAAACTCCAAGGTTCTCATCAACTCCTCCTGAGCAAAAGAGACTCCTCCTTTTGAAGTAAAAGAGACTCCTCCTGAGAAAGGTTCTCATCAACTCCCGGAGAGCAAGCTTAGTGTGTTTGAGTTTGAGATTAAATTGATTAATGGGAGAACCACTACAGGCTAAACTCCAAGACCTCGAGACCAAATCAAGAAAACCAGGAATGTCAATCATAAAATTAAAGAACTGAAAAGGTTTACCAAAATGTCAAGAACATAAAGGCTTGTAATAGACAAGAGGGCAGTGATGCATTATACCATGAGTTTTGAGAAGCACTTGACTTTCCGTAAAGGCCTGGAACCAATGAGAATTAGAAACCATGCGATCAAGATGCTTAAAAATAGGGGCATGATAACGTTTATTTGTCCAGGTGAAGGTATCCCCCACCGTATTAACAACATGAAGGCCAGAACTAAATAATGTATCTTTGAAAACCTGCATATCAGGAGTCCAATGCTCCCTACTACCAAGAATCTCATCCATGCTAGACACACAATTAAAGTAACCAAGAAGGCACCATGGTTGAGTAGTAGCACAAAAATTCGAGCAAAAATTCCATAGGGGAATGCAATCAATGGAATCATTAAAAATATAAACAAACGAGACTATAAAGAAGATATTATTGTGAACTTAAGTAGCATTACAAGTAATGTGTTGGCTCGACATATAAACCAACGAAATGTTCCAAACACTTGGGTTCCAACCTACCCACACCCTGCTATTATAATGATGGTCATAGTTGAATAGCCAATTCCAATTTTTATTAATCCGTTTAGAGACAACCATAGCATTATGAACCTTTACCTTAGTTTTAAGGATGCCCATTAAATCGATATTGTGATTAGAGATAAATTATTGAAGTTCCTTTTGGTCTGGGCTCTTGTTGATTTAAACTAATTTTAAATTTGTAAAAAAAATAAAAATTATAATTATAATTCATACAATGATGAGGAATGTGTATTCGATCAGCCTCATGTGCACGTTCATTTTGGTTAGGCACGCCATTGGCTTGAAATCCAGTACATTATGAGGATGGGCAATATTATGGATTTAAAAATTCAAAAAATCATTTACCCAATCAAATCAATTGTATGAAGGCAATTGTATATTATCTAAATTAAAATAGACATAATTAGTAAAATAGTTATATTAATTTAAAAATAAAAATTAACTAGACTAATTTCAAATTTGTCACAAAAAATGAATTACATAAAAAGTCGTGAATACCAAAATAAGGGACTTGTACTGGATTTTAATTTCGAACGGGTCATGAGCCTGAACTTCATTCACCTCAATCAATGGTACAAGCTCATTAGGCTTAATGAGGATTATTGGCTCAACCACTAAACAAGTAAACAAAAAATATTCATATTAAATCATGTTTACCCATGTATCTTTAACTAAATTAAAACAACACATTAAATAAAAATTAATTTTTTAATAAACTTATTTTAAATTTCTGAAGAAAAAAAATAAAATTTATACTGCATACAATGATGAGGAATGCTTAGTGGATGGGCCTCGGTACATTTTTGTTAGGCCCAACATTAACTTGAAAATCCAGTACATTATGAGGATGGGCAATATTGTGAATTTGATCATTCAAAAAACCATTCACCCAATCAAATGGATTGTATGAAGGGAGTTGTAGATTATCTAAATTAAAACAGACACAACTAATAAATTGGTTATGCTAATTTTAAATTTAATTTTTCAACTAAACTAATTTCAAATTTGTCACAAAAAATGAATACAAAAAAAATTGTCCATACTAAAATGAGGGACATGAACTGGACTTGGATTTGGAACAGGGTCATAAGGATTACAGGCTCATCAAACATATTTAATTAAAATTAATTTTTTAATTAAACTAATTTTAAATTTCTGACAAAATATAAAAATAAAAAATTATAATGCATACAATGATGAGTAATGTGTAGTGGATCACGTCCACCTACATTTTGGTTAGCCTAGCATTGTGTTGAAATTCCACTACATTATCAGGATGGACAACATTGTTGATTTGATCATTCAAAAAATCATTCACCGAATCAAACTAATGGTACAAAGGTGTAACTCCTTAGTTTTGATGATCACAACACAGCAAGCCATCATGTTGTTATTTGAGAATGTCTGCAGGATATAACAGCATAATGCCATTGCTGTTTAAGTATCATGACAGCAAGCTATCATAAGACAGTAATCTATTTCAGCAAGCTATGATCGACTATGTCAGAATAACAGCAAGCCAAGATGCACAATCCAGATTCAACAAGGAAGTCAAATTTCATGGAGATTTTATAGGATCTTCATATATATCAGTTGTAAGGACTTCTCTAATATAATATACGTACATGATATATATAGAGCTCTTTTATAAAATGTTTTTAATCATTCAAATTGATTTCCTAAAGAATAGGAGTTTGTTTCTCTTTCAAACTCTTTCTCTTATCTTCTTATTAAAACGTTTTATCCTCTACTAAATAGAAGAGATATTTTCTGTACGTTGGACATCTTTCTTTCTCTTCTATCTAACGTACACATGAACATTGGAAACCATCCCAACGATCTTACACGGTAGAATTGGATTCTAGCCGTTGTAATTTGTTGAGGTTGTTTTCAAATGTTAATGTATGGTTATATAAGAGGTTTTCTTGCAGTTTTATAAAAGACGACTTTGCAAGCAAAAACACATACAACTCCTGATCTTTATTATTTATAAAATACTCTCGAGCTCTAATTATATACACATGTTTTATCTTAGAGAGAGTCTATAGTTTGAGTTGTAAACTTTATCATTGAATTGTATTGTTCAAATTGTATTGGTTAGTTGCTGGATAAGTTGGCTAGGGAAACAAGGGTTTAGTGGTACTTGCTAGAGGAGTTTGTACTACGGGGTAGTATAGTACTTAGAGAGCAGGTTCTTAAACAGGGTTTCAGCAAGCCATTATCAGCAGCTGGGATAAAGGGAGATATATTGTTGTATCTTGTAGTTGTAACCTTCATTGATCAATAATATATTCTCTTACCAAGTTGGTAAGGGACCAGGACGTAGACCATAGGGGCTTAGGGGTCGAACCTGGCTAAAATTCTTGTGTGTTCTATTTACTTTCCTGCACATTATTTTCTGCATTGCATTTAGTCATCTCAGCTTAGTATCATTATCAGATTATAGTTCAGTTGATAAAATCTCAGTAAGCTATTATCGGGTAAAATTTAAAAGTAATCCTAGTTAGCCATAATCACCTATTCACCCCCCCTCTAGGTGTAATTTCAGTTGGTATCAGAGCATTGGTATACTAATCTTTCTGTAACAGGAATAATATTCGATCAAAATGGCTGACAAATATCCCGAAGGAACCTCAGATTACCGAGCACCTCTCTTGCTTGGTATAGAAAATTATAACTGGTGGAAAGGTCGCATGGAAGTGTATCTATCCAGGGAGCCACTAGCTTTGAGAGTTGTTCAGAAGGGTCCTTTTGAGTTCAAGGATAAAGAAGGCAAAGTGAAAGACGTTGATGATCTCACAGAGGCTGAACTAATCAAATACAGCTTCAATGGAAAGGCTATGAATTCTCTCATAAATGGGTTATGTCCTAGTGAATGTGATAAAGTCTCTTCATGCAAATCAGCTAAAGAGATATGGGATACTCTGGAATTGTATCACGAAGGATCCAAGAGTTTAAGAAAGGTGAAATTGAGTAAACTAATGAATGAGTTTAGAAATTTCAAGCTTCAAGACGGCGAAACTATTCGAGAAAGTCAAGCTAGATTCCAGATAAATCTGAATGCCTTAAAGCAGCTTGGCAAACATATCCCACAAGAGGAAATCAACATGAAGATACTTAGTGCTGTGCCATTTATCTATGAACCAAAGGTAACAGCTCTAGAATCCTCTCCAACTATAGATACTATGGATCAATTGGCTGTTTTTGCAGAATTGGAATAATTTGAAAGCAAAATCAAGGAAAGCCAATCAAGTTCGATGCAAGAACCAGTTGCTCAAATGAAGCAATTAGCTCTTCACACTAATGATAGCTTACTGGAATCTGAAGATGAGTCAGACGAAGAACTAGCTTTAATATCCAGGAAGATCAGAAAGATGATCGAGAAGAAGAACATGCTGAAAAGAGATAAAGGCAGATTTTCCAACAACAAGAAGCCCAACAAGGATTCTAAAGATTAGACATGCTTTGAATGTGGAAAGCCAGACCATTATAAGCGGGACTGCTACAAATTGAAGTCAAAACAACAAACTGTCTTCAGGATAAGAAGAAAGCTAAAGCTCTAATGACTTGGAGTGATGATGACTCGGTTTCCAATGATGATTCAAGTGGAGACATGGTCAATCTTGCCCTAGTTGGACTTGATGATGATTCTGTTCGAGGAAATTCAGAAAGTGGATACCTAGAAAGTGATTCAGAAGAAGATCAGAGTGAGGTAAACTCTTGTAAATATAATTTATCTTCTGAAAATATTGTTTTAGAACCACTAACCATGCAGGAATATCTATGGGTGAATATTATTCTCTTAAAGCTGAAAATAGCAAGCTAAAAGAGAAGAATAATTATCTCAAGACTATGGTTCAAGATTTGATGAGCAAAGTAGATACTTGGATTGACAAGAAGGTACCTACACAAGCTGACAAAGAGGCTGAAATCAAGGATCTTCAAGCTAAAGTTAGTCATGTGGAAAACTTCAACAAAATTCTCCTCAAAAGAAACAAGACTCAATTAATGGAGATCACAGAGTTAAGGAAGGAGATTGAAGCAAGGGAAGAATGTTTGGAGTTGTTCAAACTCAGAGAATCAATAGATGCAACACCTTCAAATCAAGCAGAAAAACCATTTCAGCAAGCTGAAATCATAAGTCAGCAAGCTGAAAAGATTGATCTGCTCACAAAGGAAGTGGAGGATCTAAAAAAGGGCATGGGATCGTTTGTTCAAGGAGAAGAAAGTCTCAAATCTATGATGAACAACACAAATATTCCATTGGTCAGAGAAGGAATTGGAATGAATGCAAACAAGAAGGACAAAGCTCTAAGATATGAAGGAAAACATGGCATACCCTATGATTATGCTATGCCTTGGAAGATATGCAACAGATATGGAAAGAAAGGGCATCTTGAAAAGCATTGCAAAGTTCAGAATGGATAAAAATCATACCATGGAGGAAACAAATAGAAAACAGCTTACTATGATCAGAATGGCAGAACAAAGACAGCTTACCATCATCAGGCTGGCAGAGTTAAATCACCTAGATTTATCCAAAAATGGATAAAGAAATCTGATTTACATGTTTTATATGTTTTATCTGCTAACCATGTCGGACCCAACAAACTTTGGGTACCAAAAGGTTGAGTTGTTTTATTTGTTTTGTAGATGTGTCTTGCCGCTCGAGTTAAATCAACTCAATGGATTTTAGATAGCGGATGTACTAGACATATGAGTGGACACAAAGCTCAATTCTTGAGTCTTCAGATGAAAAAGGGTGGAAGAGTGACTATTGGTGATAGAAAAACTCTTCAAATTCTTGGCAAAGGTAAAATAGGTAATAAACACATTTCAATTGATAAAGTTCAATATGTTAAAGGCCTTGAATATAATCTGCTTAGCATAAGTCAGTTATATGTTGATGGTCATACTGTTAACTTTGGTATTGATAAGTCTATTATTACTATTGGTACTAACAAAGTCCCCCTAGTTGCTAGAAGGGAAGGAAATATATATATTTTGGACTTTGAGTTGCAGAAAATAGCTTGCTGTCTTGCTCACATGGAAGATTGGGTCATGCTCACATGGACTTGCTTAACAAGCTTTCAAAGAAGAAGCTAGTCAAAGGTTTACCCAAAATCAAGTATGTCAAGACTGAGGTGTGTTCGGCATGCCAATTAGGCAAGCAAATTAGAAGTACTCACAAAGCAAAGAAAATGGTATCTACTTCTAAACCCTTAGAACTTTTATATTTAGACTTATTTGGTCCAGAAGCTTATAAAAGTATAGGAGGTAAGCAATATGGTTTTGTAATTGTTGATGATTATTTTCGTTTTACATGGGTATTGTTTCTTAGAACTAAAGATGCTGCTTTTAATGAGTTTGATAAACTAATTAAATTACTTGAGAATAAGCTCAATACAAAGCTTGTAGGAATAAGGAGTGATTGAGGTGGTGAATTCCAAAAAGACTTTGTTACTTATTGTGAAGAAAGAGGAATATCACATGAATTCTCGGCTCCAAGGACTCCACAACAAAATGGTGTGGTGGAACGCAAGAATAGGTCACTGCAAGAGACAGCAAGGACTTTGTTGCAAGAAAGCAAGTTATCTAGAAGTTTTTGGGCAGAAGCAGTCAACACAGCATGCTATGTTCTGAATAGAGTATTGATAAGACCTATTTTGGACAAGACTCCATATGAATTGCTCAAGAAAAAGAGGCCCAACATCAGTTACTTCAGAATCTTTGACTCAAAGTGTTTTGCGCTCAAGACAATTGGTAATGATGGTAAATTTGATGCTAATTCTTATGAAGCTATTTTTCTTGGTTATTCTATGAATAGTAAAACCTATAGAGTTTATAATTTGTCTAAGCATATTGTTGAGGAATCTATAGATGTTACTTTTCAAGAACCTAACAATGATCTTCCAAGAGACGAGGAAGATGATGCAGGTGAAGCTGGACAACAGCAAGCTGAAACAGAGAAGGCTACTCCAAAACAGCAAGCTGAAACAGAGACTGATTCTGGAAAACATCAAGCTGAAATTGAAACTGCCTCAGGAAATCAGCAAGCAGAACCTTCTACTCTAGTTGATGATGCAATTGTAAAGATGGCAAAGATGACTCTTGATGGTCCTAGAGGAAATAGAGCAAAGGATAAAATGCCAATCTATGATGGTGAAGACTTAGCTCCTCCATCTAAGATAAGGAAGACTTCACATGAAGATATTTCAAAGCATTCATTGCCAAAAGCTACACGGACAGTGAAGAATCACCCTCCAGAACAGGTTATTGGTGATATTTCTGATGGTCTCAAGACAAGAAAAGGCACTGCAAATTTTTGTGCTTATGCTGCATTTTTAGCTCAAGAGGAACCCAAGAATGTCAAAGAAGCACTTGAAGATGAAAATTGGATCACGGATATGCAAGAAGAACTCAGTCAATTCGAACGATGTGATGTTTGGGAACTGGTCAAGCCACCAAAAGGTGCTTCAATCATTGGTACAAAATGGATTTTCAAGAATAAAGTGGATGAATTTGGTACTGTTACTCGAAATAAAGCAAGGCTCGTGGCACAAGGGTACAACCAACAAGAAGGCATTGACTTTGATCAAACTTATGCTCCAGTAGCTAGATTAGAATCAATTAGGATGCTTCTTGCTTATGCGTGCTACAAGAAGATCAAGCTACATCAAATGGATGTCAAAAATGCTTTTCTTACTGGATTTCTGGAAGAGGAAGTTTATGTTAAGCAACCCCCTGGTTTTGAACATGGACAACATCCAGATTATGTCTACAAGCTTAAGAAGGCATTATATGGCTTAAAGCAAGCACCAAGGGCTTGGTACAAGAGGCTTAGTAAGTTTTTGATCAAAAATGGCTTCATTCGAGGTAAAATTGATCCTACTTTATTTACTAAGCAAAATGGTAATGATATTTTGATTGTCCAGATATATGTAGATGATATAATCTTTGGATCCACTAATGATTCTATGTGTGAGTGGTTTTCTAAGTGTATGAGCAGTGAATTTGACATGAGCATGATGGGTGAGCTCAATTATTTCTTGGGGCTCCAAATTAAACAATTTAAAGATGGAATTTATGTGCATCAATCAAAAAATGTGAAGAATTTGCTGACCAGATTTGGTTTTGACAATGTCAAGCCGAAATCTACTCCAATGAATCAAAATAGCAAGCTGACATCGGATGAAAAAGGTAAAGATGTTGATATCAAGAAGTATAGAGGTATGATTGGTAGTCTTTTATATCTTACTGCTTCTCGGCCAGATATTATGTTTAGTGTATGTGTTTGTGCTCGTTTTCAAGCTAAACCTAAGGAATCACACTTAAATGCAGTTAAAAGAATATTTCGATATTTAAGTGGGACTATTAATCTTGGGTTATTTTATCCCATTACAAGCACATTTGATCTTGTGGGGTATAGTGATGCTGACTATGCAGGTTGTCAAACTGATAGAAAGAGCACAAGTGGTGTTTGTACATATTTAGGACAAAGTCTCGTATCTTGGCAAAGTAAGAAACAAACTTCAGTTGCATTATCCACAGCAGAAGGTGAGTATTTGGCAGCTGGTAGCTGTTGCTCTCAAATTTTGTGGATGATTCAGACTCTACGAGATTTTGGAATCAAGTGTGGCAAAGTTCCAATCTATTGTGACTACACTAGCACCATCAACATATCAAAGAATCCAGTTAATCACTCAAGAACAAAGCATATTGATGTTCGTCATCATTTCTTGAGAGATAATGCTACCAAAGGTAAGATTGAATTAGTTTTTGTACCTACTGAATATCAATTGGCAGATATCTTTACAAAACCCCTTGGCGAAGCAAGATTTTCAACCATTCGAAGGGAACTTGGCATGTGCAGTGTATAATGGCAAGCTATCTTTGGAAATTTGGTAATGTTGGCTTACTATCATTTTTTTTTACTATGATTGGTTATTTAAATGACATTTTTTGTGTTAAGTTATTTTTTTTGTTAATTATGATATGTCATTCTCTTTTTAATTATGTTTAAATATTTGCATGATTTGCTGATTTAATTGTTAAATGATTAAAGTGCTAATTGTGGTGTTTTAGATAGATTTAAGATGTTATTTTGATAAGTGTTAGAATTAGGATAATTATTATTTGTTTTTAAATCTTATCCTAAATTCTCCCCTAAAAAGGCTATCAAAAACACGGGTTAGGGTTTCACTTCTTATTTCACCGCCGCTCGATTATTTTTCTACTTACTGTTTTTTCTCCAACATCATCGCAATTTGATCTCATCATGGTTCGAACAACAAGGAAATTAGGTCTTCTCGCCAATCGTTCTGTCTCTAAACAAGATAACACTGTGGTTGATTTGGGAAATGAAAGTGCCGATGAAGTGTCTCAAACTCCTGATTCCAAGAAGCTCAAGATCACTCTATCATTTGACTATCCGGATTTGGAACAGAGGTTCACTGAGGATGCATTGGATTCTCGTCCCATTCTTCCTGGTATTCCAGTCGTCGGTAAGCTTCTTCAACAATCTGGTGCTTTAGCTTTGTTTAAGACTGTTGGTATGGATAATTTTGTGCTTGAATTACCAAAAGTTTATTACCCTGATTTAGTTCGTGAATTTTATGCAAATTTGCATGAGGATAAGTTTGGTAATTGTGTGTCCACAGTTCGTGATAAGCGCATTCGATTGAACCTTCCTTTTCTTAGCTCATTAATTAAGTTTGAGAATCCAACTGAGATTGAGGTTTTTACTGGAAAGGGTTATGTTGTGTTACCTGATTTTTCTATAATGGATCAATTTAAGTTGCTGTTAGGGTCTGATAGCAATATGGAAGAAAATCCCCAACTTCCATCCACTACTTTAGTCACTCCAATGGCTCATTTTCCGTTTAAAATCTGTCGTGCTAATGTGTGTCCTAGAGGTGGAAAAAAATTCACTTTCAGTTGTCAGGATGTTACTGTGGTTGCCATGATTTTAGCCGGTAGGGCTTTTGACTTATCTCATTTGATTCTCAAGAATATGCTAGCTGCTGTGAATCAGAAGAAAATAGGTTTGCCTTATGGGTTGTTATTATCCAAGATTTTTGACTCGTTTAAGATTGATCTTAAGTCTACTGATAAGTTGTCTGTAAAGGAGGTGTTGGATGCTAAAACCTTAGCAATGTCCAACTTGCATATTGAAAAAGGTGAGTTGGTCAGGATCATTCCTACTCTACCTACTGAAACCCCTGCTGTAGCTGAGCCCTCAGCCTTTTCTCCAACTGCTGAGATGATGCAATTGCTTAAGGGTATTCAAGATGATAATACTCTGCTTTTTGGACATATGGATGCTACTACAGAGCAAGTGAATCAGCTGGAGACTGAGATTAAGGGATTGAAAGATATTATGCTTAACTTCATGTCTGCTGCAAAACCCTCGGCTTCTCAATCAAATGTTGTTTTGGAAACTGGACTAGATGATTTGGTAAATGCTCCTGGAAATGTGGAAAATGAAGATCAGCTAGATGCTTATTTTTCACCAAAGGATGATGTTGTCAACACTTCTGATCAGCCTTCAACCTAGATCTTTTTGATGCTTTAAGGGGGAGAAATTTAGGAGACTTATTTTATGAGACTTATTTTATGATGCTTATGTTTATTTCTGTTTGGTTATTAAGACTATCTTCTGTTGACTTATGGTTAAGAATTGTTTGGTTATTAAGACTATCTTCTGTTGACTTATGGTTAAGAATTTCTGTTGACTAGTTGGCTTATGTTTAATCTGTGGTTTGCTACTTGGTTTATGATGCTACTTGGTTTAAATTGACTTTTAGTTTTTAAGAATTGATGTAATGATATAATGCTGCTATGTTGGTTATTTTGGATATGCATGTGTGTCATTTATATTTTAATTGCAGTAACATGTTATAAGATTTTGAGATATGCATATATTTAGGGGGAGTTTTATAATTCTCCTAAATGTGTGTAATCATCAAAAAGGGGGAGATTGTAACTCCTTAGTTTTGATGATCACAACACAGCAAGCCATCATGTTGTTATTTGAGAATGTCTGCAGGATATAACAGCTTAATGCCATTGCTGTTTAAGTATCATGACAGCAAGCTATCATAAGACAGTAATCTATTTCAGCAAGCTATGATCGACTATGTCAGAATAACAGCAAGCCAAGATGCACAGTCCAGATTCAACAAGGAAGTCGAATTTCATGGAGATTTTATAGGATCTTCATATATATCAGTTGTAAGGACTTCTCTAATATAATATACGTACATGATATATATAGAGCTCTTTTATAAAATGTTTTTAATCATTCAAATTAATTTCCTAAAGAATAGGAGTTTGTTTCTCTTTCAAACTCTTTCTCTTATCTTCTTATTAAAACATTTTATCCTCTACTAAATAGAAGAGATATTTTCTGTACGTTGGACATCTTTCTTTCTCTTCTATCTAACATACACATGAACGTTGGAAACCATCCAACCGATCTTACACGGTAGAATTGGATTCTAGCCGTTGTAATTTGTTGAGGCTGTTTTCAAACGTTAATGTGTGGTTATATAAGAGGTTTTCTTGCAGTTTTATAAAAGACGACTTTGCAAGCAAGAACACATACAACTCCTGATCATTATTGTTTCTAAAATACTCTCGAGCTCTAATTATATACACGTGTTTTATCTTAGAGAGAGTCTATAGTTTGAGTTGTAAACTTTATCATTGAATTGTATTGTTCAAATTGTATTGGTTAGTTGCTGGATAAGTTGGCTAGGGAAACAAGGGTTTAGTGGTATTTGCTAGAGGAGTTTGTACTACGGGGTAGTATAGTACTTAGAGAGCAGGTTCTTAAACAGGGTTTCAGCAAGCCATTATCAGCAGCTGGGATAAAGGGAGATATATTGTTATATCTTGTAGTTGTAACCTTCATTGATCAATAATATATTCTCTTACCAAGTTGGTAAGGGACCAGGACGTAGACCATAGGGGCTTAGGGGTCGAACCTGGCTAAAATTCTTGTGTATTCTATTTACTTTCCTGCACATTATTTTCTGCATTACATTTAGTCATCTCAGCTTACTATCATTATCAGATTATAGTTCAGTTGATAAAATCCCAGTAAGCTATTATCGGGTAAAATTTAAAAGTAATCCTAGTTAGCCATAATCACCTATTCACCCCCCCTCTAGGTGTAATTTCAAAAGGCTGTTGTAGATTATCTAAATTAAATTAAACACAATTAGTAAAATAGATATAATAATTTTAAATTTACTTTTTTACCTAAACTAATTTCAAATTTGTCACAAAAAAATGAAGGACTTGCACAGGATTTGGATTTGAACAGGGTGGGGAGAATGAACTTCAATTTCGATTTTGAAGGGTCTGGAATATTATTTCCGAGTCACCTTAATCACTGCATGATCAATAAACCAAATGATAATTACTGGCTCATAGCTAAACAAGTAAACAAAATAAATTATATTAAATTATTTTGACCCATGTATCTTTAACTAAACTAAAACAACACATTTAAATAAAATTAATATTTTAATTAAACTAATTTTTAATTTCTCAAGAAAAAATAAAAAATAATTTATAGTTTATACAATTATAATGAGTGTGTACTCGATCAACCTCAGGTTGGTTAGGCCCAACAATGATTTGAAAATCCAATACATTATTAGGATAGAACATTATGGATTTGATCATTCAAAAAATAATTCACCCAATCAGTTTGATTTTGTAGAGTTGTAGATTATGTAAATAAAAACCAACACAATTAGGAAATTAGTTATACTAATTTTATATTTTAATTTTTACCTAAATTAAATTCAAATTTTTCATAACAAAATGAATTACACAAAAAATTGTGTATATAAAAATTAGGGATTTGCACTAGATTTGAATTTGGAAAAGGTTAATGACCGTGCTAGCGCATCAGCTAAACAAGTAAACAAAATAAATTAGAATAAATTATTTTGACCGATGTATCTTTAACTAAATTAAAACACCATATTAAATTAAAATTAATTTTATATTAAAACTAATTTTAAATTTCAATAAAAGTTATAATTATAATTCATACAATGAAAAGGAATGTGTCGTGGATCAGCCTCACATCCACCTACATTTTGGTTAGGCCCACCATTGGCTTGAAATCCAATACATTATCAGGATGGGCAATATTGCGGATTTAATCATTTAAAAAATTATTTACCCAATCAAATCAATTGTATGAAGGAAGTTGTAGATTATCTAAATTAGAATAGACACAATTAGTAAATTAGTTATATTAATTTTAAATTATTTTTTTAACTTGACTAATTTCAAATTTGTTACAAAAAATGAATGACATAAAAAACTATGTATACCAAAATGAGGGACTTGCACTGGATTTGGATTTGGAAAGCGAGCATGAACTTCATTCACCTTAATTAGTGGTGCATGCTCTTTAGGCCCAATGAGAATTACTAGCTCATCACCTAAACAAGTAAACAAAATAAATTATATTAAATAATTTTGAGCCATGTATCTTTAACTAAATTAAAACAACACATTTAATTAGAATTAACTTTGTAATTGAACTAATTTTAAATTTCTCACAAAAAAATAAAAATATAAATTATAATGCATACAATTATGTGGAATGTGTAGTGGATCAGGCTGAGGTCCAAGTACATTTTGGTTAGGCTGGGGTATTTGATTGAAAATCGAGTCCATTATCAGGATGGTCAACATTGTGGATTTGATCATTCAAATAATAATTCACCCAATAAAATCGATTGCCCAGGATGGTCAACATTGTGGATTTGATCATTCAAATAATAATTCACCCAATAAAATCGATTGTATGAAGGCAGCTCTAAATTATCAAAATTAAAACATACACAATTAGTAAATTATATAGTTATAGTAATTTTAAATTTAATTTTTTAACTAAACTAATTTCAAAGTTGTCACAAAAAAATGAATTACACAAAAAAATTGTGCATATCAAATTTGTGAAACATGCACCACATGATTTGGATTTGCAAAAGGGTTATGAGCTTGAACTTCATTCACCTTAATCAGTGGTGCATGCTCATATGGCCAACGAGAATTCATGGCTCATCACCTAAACAAGTAAACAAAACAAATTATATTAAACCATTTTGACCCATGTATCTTTAACTAAATTAAAACAACACATTAAATTAAAATTAATTTTTTATTTAAACTAATTTTAAATTTCTGATAAAAAAATTATTAGGATGGGCAACATTGTGGATTTTATCATTCTCCATTTCAATTTGAAAAAGGGTAATGAGCTTGCTCATCAGCTAAACAAGTAAACAAAAAAAATTATATTAAACCATTTTAACCCATGTATCTTTAACTAAATTAAAGCAACACATTAATCTAAAATTAATTTTTTATTTAAACTAATTTTAAATTTCGGATGGGCAACATTGTGGATTGCAACAAAATGAATTACACAAAAAATTGACGATATAAAAATGAGGGATTTGAACTGGATTTGGATTTGGAAAAGGGTAATGAGACGTAAACAAGTAAACAAAATAAATTAGGATAAATCATTTTAACCCATGTATCTTTAACTAAATTAAAACAAAATATTAAATTAAAATAAATTTTTTATTTAAACTAATTTTAAATTTCTGACAAAAATAAAAATTATAAATATAATTCATACAATGAAAAGGAATGTATAGTGGATGAGCCTCGTAGATTTTGGTTACGCCCAACATTCGCTTGAAATTCAGTACATTATCGGGATGGGATTTGATTATTAAAAAAATTATTTATCAAATCAAATCAATTGTATGAAGGCATTTGTAGATAATCTAAATTGAAATAGACACAATTAGTAAATTAGTTATATTAATTTTAAATTATTTTTTTAACTAGACTAATTTTAAATTTGTCTTAAAAAACGATTTACATAAAAAATTGTGTGTACAAAAATGACCATGAAAATTATTATCACGTAAAATAGATGTCAGATGACTTTAGTAAGTCTTACCACATACACATTTTTTACCTTGAGTTGCAGACGGTCCATATGGGGTTCTTAATGGAGTTCTTCTTTCTTTTTTTGAACACACATTTTCTTCTTTTCAACTGGACTTTATTCTACAATAAAAATCTAGTTTTTTTTTTCTAAAAACTTGTTGGGATTATGATAAAAAATTATATTATTTTCAAAATTTTAGTGAATTAGGAAATTTTTAAAACATAAATTATGCCCTAACCTATGTGTGGATGTGTTCAACATCTAATTTCATATCTAAACAATGTATAGAACTTATACTTGGATTATAAATAGAAAATTATTTAAATGGTATACATAACTTAATATCTATTTAACTGCATTGAGAAATAAATAAATAAATAAATATATATATATATATATATGTATATGTATATGTATGTGTGTGTATTTATGTGTTACTCTAATTTCTAATTATCATATCATAAATGTCAATACATAAAATTGAACAAATTAAAATATAACAAGTTATGAAATAATGTACAAAGTGAAAATAGTATGTGTAGATCATGAGCGTCGTTAAATTTCAATAATTAAAAATAAACAAGTTATGAAATAAAGTAGAAAGTGAAATTGTATATTTTAGAAGACATGTATGTTGTTGAAATTGGGGTAAATGTGTAGGGGAATTTTGTTTTTTGGAGGGTGTGTGTTGGTGAGGAAGAGAGGTGGACCAGAATGACACATGTGACAATGTGTGTTTTTAAACATACCACAGAATTTATATGGATACATAATCTTATTTGTTTTCTAAAATAAAAAAGGAACATTATACTAATTTTTTTATTATATAAAAATTAACTATGTAAAAAATTCTAATGAATTAAATAGATTAAAATTGAATAATATTTTTAAAGAAAAAAAATAATATACTAAATTATTGTAGAATGAAATCTCACTTCAAAAAGAAGAAAATGTGTGTTTAAAAAAAAGGAAGAAGAAGAACCCATCAAGAACCCATATATAGACCTTCCATGTACAATTCAAGGTAGAAAAAGTGTATGTCGTAAAACTTACCACCGTCATTAGCTACCTGGTCATCTAGCATTTATTTTAGGTGCTAACAATTTTGCATGCTGTTTACTAAAAATCTTTATGAAAGAAAAGGAAAATTCCACCATTGCTAGATGATGAACATCTCTCCAAATGGTTTGAAATACTTAAAACCGCTCTTTTAACAAGTAAGTTAGTATTCATATAGAATTATTTATTAACTTTTTGTTGGTCAGTGCTGAAAAAATGAGAGAGTGTGATGGAAATGATGCTTTGCTCAAAGAATAAGAAATGGCCACATTTCGGTTTTCCTTAAATATGTCTGATGATGAACCTCTCTCCATGTGGTTTAAATCTATGAAGACTGCTCCTCATACTACAAGTAAACTAGTGTACATATTAAATTCTATTTTCACACAAAATGTTATTACTTTTTATTATATTTTTATTTATGGACCAATGTACAATAAATTGTAGTGAAGTTTTGTTTTATGACAATTGCAATATATTGATCCTCCATAGACTTTTGATATAATAAGTTAGTTAGTATCATAATGAAGGCCTTGCTCACATGTGCAACAGTTTTTGTAATACACTTTTTGTTGTGCACGGAACTTGCAGGGGAGGAAATTCAATAAATATACTACAATTTGTAGTCAAGATATGGTTATCCCATCCTCTCAAGGTAATGATCATATTTTATCATATGTTAAGAGAAGCCCACTCTAGAAGAGAATTGAGTCTATGTCAGCATTTGGCCTGTTCCCCCAGAATCCACACTTTCAAACCTTGTTCTCAGAAAAAAGGTTTCCGCGAAGGATCGCCAATAATGTTAATGGTTGCCTTTATCAATGTTGTTGAGAAGACATACACCTTTAAACCTGATGACCCAAAAAATATTTTAGATGATATGGTGGAAATCCTTTATAAATTGGAATATAATGGGTTTGATGTCAATGTAGTACGTGAGCATGTAGTGCAATTGCTATCAATAAAAGACAAGCGGGAAGAACATAAAGCTAAGACAAAGAAACCTACAGATCAGATCGAGGAAAAGGAAGAAAAAAATTAAGATTTGAATAATTACATATGTTTACTCCAAGATTAGCTTGCCTTGGCTTTGTCAATTAAAGAGCACAAAAATTGAACTATTGCTCATCTGAAATAAGACAGATAGAGAATGACAATCTGTGTATGACCGAATTATGCATGTTTTTCCTTTTTTGGGGATTCTCAATCATTCATAACTTATTTCTTTTATCTTATTGGTCAGTGTCACAAAAAATTCAGTATGTGACACTAACCAATAAGATGAAAGAAATAGGTTATGAATGATTGAGAGTCCCCAAAAATAGAAAAACATGCATAATCCCCTTATACGGAGATAGTCCTTCTCTATCTGTCTTATTTCACATGAGCGATAGTTGAATCTTTCTGCTCTTTAGTTGACAAAGCCAAGGCAAGCTCTTCTTGCAGGAAACCTATACGATTATTGAAATCATTGATTTTTTCTTCCTTTTCCTCGATCTGATTTGTAGCTTCGTTTGACTTAGCTTGTCCTTTATTGATAGCAATTGCACTACACGATCACCTACTACATTGACATAAAACCATTATATTTTAATTCATGAAGGATTTCCAATGTATTCTCTAAAATGTTTTTTGGGTCATCAGGTTGCAAGATGCATGTTTTCTCAAAATGATTGACAAAGTCAACCATTAAAGTTGTTGTTGAATTTGCATGAGAACCCTCTTTTTCCGAGAACAAGGTTTGAAAGCGTAGATTATGGGAGAACATGCCAAATGCCTACATAGACTCAAAACTCTTCCAGAGCGGGCTTTCCTTAATAAATGGTAAAATATGATCATTATATTAAGAGGATCGGATCACAATATCTTGACTACAATTTGTAGTGCATTGATTAACTTTCCTCCCTTGTGAGGTGCCTACATCAGCAAAAAGTGTATTACAAAAAAATGCTACACATGTGAGCAAGGCCTTCAATATGACACTAGCTAACTTATTATATCAAAATTTTACGGAGGATCAATACATTGTGACGGTGAGAAAATAAAGTATTGACTACAACTTATTGTACTTTGGTTCACATATGAAAATTGAATAAAAAAGTAATAACATCTTGTGTGAAAACAGATTTTAATATGTACACTAGCTTACTTGTAGATGAGCAACAGTCTTCATAGCTTTAAACCGTATGGAGAGAGATCGTGGTTTGACATATTTTAGAGAAACCAAAATGTGGACATTTCTTATTCTTTCTACAAAATATCACTTCCATCAAACTCTCTTATTTTTCAGCACCAGGGTCTTCATTAAGAGGTAGACAAATAGTTATTAATCTAAATAAAAACTAAACAGAAATGACCACTTACCAACAAAGATTTAACAATAAGTTCTATATGAACACTAACTTACTTGTTAAAACAGCGGTCTTGAGTGTTTCAAACCATTTGGACAGAGGGTCATCATCAAGCAATTCTATGGTGGTACAAGGAGGGTGGATTTTTTTCCTTCTTTCATTAAGATTTTTCCTAAAGAGCATGCAAATTTATTATCAGGTAAAATAGATGCTAGATGACTAGGTAGCTAATGATGGTGGTAAGTATTACCACATACACATTTTGTACCTTGAGTTGGAGACCAAGGGTCCATATGGGGTTCTTCATGGAGTTCTTCTTCTTCCTTTTTTTGAACACACTTTTTCTCCTTTTCAACTTGACTTTATTCTACAATAAACATCTAGTTTTTTTCAAAAAATTTGTTGGGATTATAATAAAAAATTATATTAATTACGAAATTTTACTGAATTACTCAATTTTTAAAACACAAATTGTGCCATGACCTATGTGTCTGTATGTTCAACATGTAATTTCATATCTAAAAAATGTATAGAGCTTATACAGGGATTTTAAATAGAAAATTATATACAGGGTATATATAACTCAATATATATTTAACAACATTGAGAAATAAATATATATTTATATATATGTATATATATGTGTGTGTATTTATGTGTTACTCTAATTTCTAATTATCATATCATGGAAGTCAATACATAAAATTGAACAAATAAAAATATAATAAGTTATAAGTTATGAAACAATGTACAAAGTGAAAATAGTATATGTAGATCATGAGCATTGTTAAATTTCACCAATTAAAAATAAACAAGTTATGAAATAAAGTAGAAAGTGAAATTGTATATTTTAGAAGACATGGATAATGGTGTTGAAATTGGGGTAAATGTACAGGGGAGGGTGTGTGTTGGTGAGGGAGAGAGGTGGACAAGAATGACACATGTGACAATGTGTGTTTGTAAACATACCACAAAATTTTTATGCAAGATAATCTTATTCGTTCTCTAAAATAAAAAAGAAACATTATACTAATTATAATTATTATATAAAAATTACCTATATATAAAATTCTAATGAATTAAATAGGTTAAAATTGAATAATATTTTCTTTTAAAAAAATTAATATACTAAATTATTGTAGAATGAAGTCTCAGTTCAAAAAGAAGAAAATGTGTGTTTAAAAGAAGGAAGAAGAAGAACTCATCAAGAACCCATATATAGACCTTCCATGTACAACTCAAGGTAGAAAAGTGTATGTGGTAAAACTTACCACCATCATTACCTACCTCGTCATCTAGCATTTATTTTACGTGATAACAATTTTGCATGTTGTTTACCAAAAATCTTTATGAAAAAAGAGTAAAAGTCCATCATTGGTGGATGATGAACCTCTCTCCAAATGGGTTGAAACACTCAAAACCCCTATTTTAACAAGTTAGTATTGATATAGAACTGTTTATTAACTCTTTGTTGGTCAGTGGTCATTTCTGTTTAATTTTTATTTAAATTAATAGCTATTTGTTTACCTTCTAATTAAGACCCCGGTGCTGAAAAAATGAGATAGTTTGATGGAAATGACGCTTTGCTCAAAGAATAAGAAATGTCCACATTTAGGCTGCTGCTCATACTACAAGTTAACTAGTGTACATATTAAAAATTGTTTTCACACAAAATGTTATTACTTTTTATTATATTTTTAGCTGTGGACCAATGTACAACAAATTGTAGTTAAGTTTTGTTTTATGACCATCAAAATGTATTGATCCTCCGTAGACTTTTGATATAATAAGTTAGCTAGTGTCGTAATGAAGGCCTTGCTCACATGTGTAGCAGTTTTTTTTAATACACTTTTTGTTGTGCACGCACCTCGCAGGGGAGGAAATTCAATAAATATACTACAATTTGTATTCAAGATATTGTTATCCCATCCTCTCAATGTAACGATCATATTTTATCATTTGTTAAGAGAAGCCCATTGTAGAAGAGTATTGAGTCTATGTCGGCATTTGGCCTGTTCCCCCTAGAATCCACACTTTCAAACCTTGTTCTCGGAAAAAAGGGTTCTAGTGAGGATCATCAATAACTTTAATGGTTGCCTTTGTCAATGTTGTTGAGAAGAGACGCACATTGTGACCTGATGACCCAAAAAATATTTTAGATGATATGGTGGAAATCCTTCATAAATTAGAATATAATCGGTTTGATGTCAATATAGTACATAAGCATGTAGTGCAATTGCTATCAATAAAGGACAAGCCGGAAGAATATAAAGCTAAGGCAAAAAAACCTACAGATAAGATCGAGGAAGAGGAAGAAAAAATTTAAGATTTGAGTAATCGCATATGTTTACTGCAATATTAGCTTGCCTTCACTTTGTCAATTGTTGCTCATCTGAATTAAGATAGATAGAGAATGACTATCTCCGTATGACCGGATTATGCATGTTTTTCCCTTTTTGGGGATTCTCCATCATTCATAACTTATTTCTTTCGTCTTATTGGTTAGTGTCACAATAAAGTTCGTACGTGACACTTACCAATAAGATGAAAGAAATAGTTTATGAATGATTGAGAGTCCAAAAAAACATGCATAATTCCCTTATACGGAGATAGTCCTTCTCTACCTGTCTTATTTCAGATTCAGTAAACCTATACGATTAATGAGATCATTGACTTTTTCTTCCTTTCTCGATCTAATCTATAGATTCCTTTGACTTAGCTTGAATTTCATCCCGCTTGTCCTTTATTGATTGCAATAGCACTACACGATTACTTACTACATTAACATGAAACCCATTATGTTCTAATTCATGAAGGATTTCCACTGTATCCTCTAAAATAGTTTTTGGGTCATCAGGTTGCAAGATGCATGTTTTCTCAAAAACATTGACAAAGTCAACCATTAAAGTTATTGTTGAACCTTCACGAGAACCCTCTTTTTCCGAGAACAAGGTTTGAAAGCGTGGATTGTGGGGAACATGCCAAATGCCTGCATAGACTCAATATTCTTCTAGAGTGGACCCCTCTTAACAAATGGTAAAATATGATCATTATATTGAGAGGATCGGATAACAATATTTTGACTAAAATATGAAGTGCATTGATTAACTTTCCTCCCTTGTGAGGTGCGTACATCAGCAAAAAGTGTATTACAAAAAACTGCTACACACATGAGTAAGGCCTTCAATATGACACTAGCTAACTTATGATATCAAAATTCTATGGAGGATCAATACATTGTGATGGTAAGAAAATAAAATCTTGACTACAACTTATTGTACTTTGGTTCACATATGAAAATTGAATGAAAAAGTAATAACATCTCGTGTGAAAACGGATTTTAATATGTACACTAGCTTACTTGTAGATGAGCAGCAGTCTTGATAGCTTTAAACCGTATCGAGAGAGATCGTGGTTTGACATATTTTAGAGAAACCAAAATGTGGACATTTCTTATTCTTTCTACAAAATATCATTTCCATCAAACTCTCTTATTTTTCAGCACCACGGTCTTCATTAAGAGGTAGACAAATAGTTATTAATTTAAATAAAAACTAAACAGAAATGACCACTTACCAACAAAGATTTAACAATAAGTTCTATATGAACACTAACTTACTTGTTAAAACAGCGGTCTTGAGTGTTTCAAATCATTTGGAGAGAGGGTGATCATCAAGCAATTCTATGGTGGTACAAGGAGGGTGAATTTTTTTCCTTCTTTCATTAAGATTTTTCCTAAAGAGCATGCAAATTTATTATCAGGTAAAATAGATGCTAGATGACTAGGTAGCTAATGATGGTGGTAAGTATTACCACATACACATTTTGTACCTTGAGTTGGAGACCAAGGGTCCATATGGGGTTCTTCATGGATTCTTCTTCTTCCTTTTTTTGAACACACATTTTCTCCTTTTCAACTTGACTTTATTCTACAATAAACATCTAGTTTTTTTCAAAAAATTTGTTGGGATTATAATAAAAAATTATATTAATTACGAAATTTCACTGAATTACTCAATTTTTAAAACACAAATTGTGCCATAACCTATGTGTCTGTATGTTCAACATGTAATTTCATATCTAAAAAATTTATAGAGCTTATACAGGGATTTTAAATAGAAAATTATATACAGGGTATATATAACTCAATATATATTTAACAACATTGAGAAATAAATATATATATATATATATGTATATATATGTGTGTGTATTTATGTGTTACTCTAATTTCTAATTATCATATCATAGAAGTCCATACATAAAATTGAACAAATAAAAATATAACAAGTTATAAGTTATGAAACAATGTACAAAGTGAAAATAGTATATGTAGATCATGAGCGTTGTTAAATTTCACCAATTAAAAATAAACAAGTTATGAAATAAAGTAGAAAGTGAAATTGTATCTTTTAGAAGACATGGATAATGGTGTTGAAATTGGGGTAAATGTACAGGGGAGGGTGTGTGTTGGTGAGGGAGAGAGGTGGACAAGAATGACACATGTGACAATGTGTGTTTGTAAACATACCACAAAATTTATATGCATAGATAATCTTATTCGTTCTCTAAAATAAAAAAGAAACATTATACTAATTATAATTATTATATAAAAATTAACTATATATAAAATTCTAATGAATTAAATAGGTTAAAATTGAATAATATTTTCTTTTAAAAAAATTTATATACTAAATTATTGTAGAATGAAGTCTCAGTTCAAAAAGAAGAAAATGTGTGTTTAAAAGAAGGAAGAAGAAGAACCCATCAAGAACCCATATATAGACCTTCCATGTACAACTCAAGGTAGAAAAAGTGTATGTGGTAAAACTTACCACCATCATTACCTACCTGGTCATCTAGCATTTATTTTACCTGATAACAATTTTGCATGTTGTTTACCAAAAATCTTTATGAAAAAAGAGTAAAAGTCCACCATTGGTGGATGATGAACCTCTCTCCAAATGGGTTGAAACACTCAAAACCGCTATTTTAACAAGTTAGTATTGATATAGAACTGTTTATTAACTCTTTGTTGGTCAGTGGTCATTTCTGTTTAATTTTTATTTAAATTAATAGCTATTTGTTTACCTTCTATTTAAGACCCCGGTGCTGAAAAAATGAGATAGTTTGATGGAAATGACGCTTTGCTCAAAGAATAAGAAATGTCCACATTTAGGCTGCTGCTCATACTACAAGTTAACTAGTGTACATATTAAAAATTGTTTTCACACAAAATGTTATTACTTTTTATTATATTTTTAGTTTTGGACCAATGTACAACAAATTGTAGTTAAGTTTTGTTTTATGACCATCAAAATGTATTGATCCTCCGTAGACTTTTGATATAATAAGTTAGCTAGTGTCGTAATGAAGGCCTTGCTCACATGTGTAGCAGTTTTTTTTAATACACTTTTTGTTGTGCACGCACCTCGCAGGGGAGGAAATTCAATAAATATACTACAATTTGTATTCAAGATATTGTTATCCCATCCTCTCAATGTAACGATCATATTTTATCATTTGTTAAGAGAAGCCCATTGTAGAAGAGTATTGAGTCTATGTCGGCATTTGGCCTGTTCCCCCTAGAATCCACACTTTCAAACCTTGTTCTCGGAAAAAAGGGTTCTAGTGAGGATCATCAATAACTTTAATGGTTGCCTTTGTCAATGTTGTTGAGAAGAGACGCACATTGTGACCTGATGACCCAAAAAATATTTTAGATGATATGGTGGAAATCCTTCATAAATTAGAATATAATCGGTTTGATGTCAATATAGTACATGAGCATGTAGTGCAATTGCTATCAATAAAGGACAAGCCGGAAGAATATAAAGCTAAGGCAAAAAAACCTACAGATAAGATCGAGGAAGAGGAAGAAAAAATTTAAGATTTGAGTAATCGCATATGTTTACTGCAATATTAGCTTGCCTTCACTTTGTCAATTGTTGCTCATCTGAATTAAGATAGATAGAGAATGACTATCTCCGTATGACCGGATTATGCATGTTTTTCCCTTTTTGGGGATTCTCCATCATTCATAACTTATTTCTTTCATCTTATTGGTTAGTGTCACAATAAAGTTCGTACGTGACACTTACCAATAAGATGAAATAAATAGTTTATGAATGATTGAGAGTCCAAAAAAAACATGCATAATTCCCTTATACGGAGATAGTCCTTCTCTACCTGTCTTATTTCAGATGAGCGATAGTTGAATCTTTCTGCTCTTTAGTTGACAAAGCCAAGGCAAGCTCTTTTTTCAGTAAACCTATATGATTAATGAGATCATTGACTTTTTCTTCCTTTCTCGATCTGATCTATAGATTCCTTTGACTTAGCTTGAAGTTCATCCCGCTTGTCCTTTATTGATTGCAATAGCACTACACGATTACTTACTACATTAACATGAAACCCATTATGTTCTAATTCATGAAGGATTTCCACTGTATCCTCTAAAATGGTTTTTGGGTCATCAGGTTGCAAGATGCATGTTTTCTCAAAAACATTGACAAAGTCAACCATTAAAGTTATTGTTGAACCTTCACGAGAACCCTCTTTTTCCGAGAACAAGGTTTAAAAGCGTGGATTGTGGGGAACAGGCCAAATGCCTGCATAGACTCAATACTCTTCCAGAGTGGACCCCTCTTAACAAATGGTAAAATATGATCATTATATTGAGAGGATCGGATAACAATATTTTGACTAAAATATGAAGTGCATTGATTAACTTTCCTCCCTTGTGAGGTGCGTACATCAGCAAAAAGTGTATTACAAAAAACTGCTACACATATGAGCAAGGCCTTCAATATGACACTAGCTAACTTATGATATCAAAATTCTATGGAGGATCAATACATTGTGATGGTAAGAAAATAAAATCTTGACAACAACTTATTGTACATTGGTCCACAAATAAAAATTGAATAAAAAAGTAATAACATTTCGTGTGAAAACGGATTTTAATATGTACACTAGCTTACTTGTAGTGTGAGCAAAAGTCTTCATAGCTTTAAAGCGTATGGAGAGAGGTCATCGTATGACATATTTTAAGGAAACCAATATGCGGTCATTTCTTATTCTTCAGCAAAACATCCTTTCCATCAAACTCTCTTATTTTTCAGCACCAGGGTCTTCAGTAGAAAGTCGACAAATAGTTATTAATTTAAATAAAAACTAAACAGAAATGACCACTTACCAATAAAGAGTTAATAATAAGTTCTATATGAAAACTAACTTACTTGTTAAAATGCCGTCATGAGTGTTTCAAACCATTTGGAGAGAGGGTCATCATCGAGCAATTTCAATGGTCGTAGAAGGAGGGTGGACTTTTCCCTTTCTTTCATAAAGGTATTTCCAAAAGATCATGCAAAATTATTATGAGGTAAAATAGATGCTAGATGACTAGGTAGCTAATGTTGGTGGTAAGTTTTACCACATATATATTTTGTACCTTGAGTTGCAGATGGAGGGTCCACATGGGGTTCTTGATGGAGTTCTTCTTCTTCCTTTTTTGACCACACATTTTCTTCTTTTCAACCGAACTTTATTCTACAATAAACATCTAGTTTTTTTCTAAAAATTTGTCGGGATTATAATAAAAAGTTATATTAATTTCAAAATTTCAGTGAAATAGGTAATTTTTAAAACACAAATTGTGCCATGACTTATGTGTCCTTATGTTCAACATCTAATTTCATATCCAAAAAATGTATAGAGCTTATAATGGGATTTTAAATAGAAAATTATATACATGATATATATAACTCAATATCTATTTAACAACATTGAGAAATATATATATATATATATATATATATATATATTTATATAATGAATATGTATGTGTGTGTATTTATATGTTACTCTAATTTCTAATTATCATATCGTAAATGTCAATACATAAAATTGAACAAATTAAAATATAACAAGTTGTTATACAATGTACAAAGTGGAATAGTATATGTAGATCGTGAGAATCCTTAAAAATAAACAAGTTATGAAATAAAGTAGAAAGTGAAAATTGTATCTTTTAGAAGACATGGATAATGGTGTTGAAATTGGGGTAAATGTTTGCGGGTGTTTTGTTTTTGGGGAGGGTGTGTGTTGGTGAGGGAAAGGGTGGACCAGAATGACACATGTGACAATGTATGTTCGTAAACATATCACAAAATTTATATGCATACATAAACTTATTCTTTTTCTAAAATAAAAAAGGAACATTATATTAATTACAATTATTATATAAAAATTACCTATGTATAAAATTCTAATAAATTAATTAGGTTAAAATTGAATAATATTTTTAAAGAAAAAAAATTAATATTCTAAATTATTGTAAAATGAAGTCTCACTTCAAATTGAAAAAAATGTGTGTTTAAAAAAAGGAAGAAGAAGAACCCATGAAGAACCGCACATATAGACCTTCCATCTACAACTCAAGGTACAGATAGTGTATGTAGTAAAACTTAGCACCATCCTTAGCTACCTCGTCATCTGGCATTTATTTTACCTGATAACAATTTTGCATGTTGTTTAGGAAAAATCCACCATTGCTAGATGATGAACCTCTCTCCAAATGGTTTGAAACACTCAAAACTGTTGTTTTAACAAGTTAGTATTCATATAGAACTATTTGTTAACTCTTTGTTGGTTAGTGGTCATTTCAGTTTAATTTTTATTAAAATAAATAGCTATTTGTTTACCTTCTAATTAAGACCCATGTGCTGAAAAAATGAGAGAGTTTGATGGCAATGATGCTTTGCTGAATGAATAAGAAATGTCCGCATTTCGGTTTCCCTTAAATATGTCTGATAATGAACCTCTCTCCATGTGGTTTAAAGATATGAAGACTGCATAGTAAAAGTAAACTAGTGTACATATTAAAATCTGTTTTCACATGATATGTTATTACTTTTTATTATATTTTTATTTATGGACCAAAGTGCAATAAATTGTAGTGAAGTTTTATTTTATGACCATCATAATGTATTGATCCTCCGTAGACTTTTGATATAATAAGTTAACTAGTGATGAAGGCCTTGCTCACATGTGTAGCAGTTTTTTGTAATACACTATTTGCTGGTGCACGCACCATTAAGGGGAGGAAATTCAATCAATATACTAGAATTTGTGGTCAAGATATTGTTATCCCATCCTCTCAATGTAATGATCATATTTTATCATTTGTTAAGAGAAGCTCACTCTAGAAGGGTATGAGTCTATGTCGGTATTCGGCCTGTTCCCCGAGACGCCACACTTTCAAAACTTGTTCTCGGAAAAAAGGGTTCCCGTGAAGGATCGGCAAAACCTTTAATGGTTGCCTTTGTCAGTGTTGTTGAGAAGAAACGACCCTTGCAACCTCATGACCCAAAAAATATTTTAAAAGATATGGTGGAAATCCTTCATAAATTGGAATATAATGGGTTTGATGTCAATATAGTACGTGAGCATGTAGTACAATTGCTATCAATAAAGGACAAGCCGGAACAACATAAAGCTAACACAAAGAAACCTACAGATCAGATCGAGGAAGTGGAAGAGAAAATAAAAGATTTTAATAATCGCATACGTTTACCTTAGCTTTGTCAATTAAAGAGCACAAAAATTCAACTGTTACTCATCTGAAATAAGACAGATAGAGAATGACTATCTCCGTATGACAGAATTATGCATGTTTTTCCTTTTTTGGGGATTCTCAATTATTCATAACTTATTTTTTCCATCTTATTGGTTAGTGTCACAATAAAGTCAGTATGTAACACTAACCAATAAGATGAAAGAAATTGGTTATGAATGATTGAGAGTCCCAAAAAAAAGAAACATATCATCTAAAATATTTTTTGGGTCATCAGGTCACAATGTGCGTCTCTTCTCAACAACATTGACAAAGGCAACCATTAAAGTTATTGATGATCCTCACTAGAACCCTTTTTTCCGAGAACAAGGTTTGAAAGTGTGGATTCTAGGGGGAACAGGCCAAATGCCGACATGGACTCAATACTCTTCTACAATGGGCTTCTCTTAACAAATGATAAAATATGATCGTTACATTGAGAGGATGGGATAACAATATCTTGAATACAAATTGTAGTATATTTATTGAATTTCCTCCCCTGCGAGGTGCGTGCACAACAAAAAGTGTGTTAAAAAAAATGCTACACATGTGAGCAAGGCCTTCATTATGACACTAGCTAACTTATTATATCAAAAGTCTACGGAGGATCAATACATTTTGATGGTCATAAAACAAAACTTAACTACAATTTGTTGTACATTGGTCCACAACTAAAAATATAATAAAAAGTAATAACATTTTGTGTGAAAACAATTTTTAATATGTACACTAGTTAACTTGTAGTATGAGCAGCAGCCTAAATGTGGACATTTCTTATTCTTTGAGCAAAGCGTCATTTCCATCAAACTATCTCATTTTTTCAGCACCCGGGTCTTAATTAGAAGGTAAACAAATAGATATTAATTTAAATAAAAATTAAACAGAAATGACCACTGACCAACAAAGAGTTAATAAACAGTTCTATATCAATACTAACTTGTTAAAATATCGGTTTTGAGTGTTTCAACCCATTTGGAGAGAGGTTCATCATCCACCAATGGTGGACTTTTACTCTTTTTTCATAAAGATTTTTGGTAAACAACATGCAAAATTGTTATCAGGTAAAATAAATGCTAGATGACCAGGTAGGTAATGATGGTGGTAAGTTTTACCACATACACTTTTTCTACCTTGAGTTGTACATGGAAGGTCTATATATGGGTTCTTGATGGGTTCTTCTTCTTCCTTCTTTTAAACACACATTTTCTTCTTTTTGAACTGAGACTTCATTCTACAATAATTTAGTATATTAATTTTTTTCAAAGAAAATATTATTCAATTTTAACCTATTTAATTCATTAGAATTTTATATATAGTTAATTTTTATATAATAATTATAATTAGTATAATGTTTCTTTTTTATTTTAGAGAACGAATAAGATTATCTATGCATATAAATTTTGTGGTATGTTTACAAACACACATTGTCACATGTGTCATTCTTGTCCACCTTGAAATTACACCTAGAGGGGAGCGGGGTGAATAGGTGATTATGGCTAACTAGGATTACTTTTAAATTTTACCCGATAATAGCTTACTGAGATTTTATCAACTGAACTATAATCTGATAATGATAGTAAGCTGAGATGACTAAATGCAATGAAGAAAATAATGTGCAGGAAAGTAAATAGAACACACAAGAATTTTGGCCAGGTTCGACCCCTAAGCCCCTATGGTCTACGTCCTGGTCCCTTACCAACTTGGTAAGAGAATATATTATTGATCAATGAAGGTTACAACTACAAGATACAACAATATATCTCCCTTTATCCCAGCTGCTGATAATGGCTTGCTGAAACCCTGTTTAAGAACCTGCTCTCTAAGTACTATACTACCCCGTAGTACAAACTCCTCTAGCAAGTACCACTAAACCCTTGTTTCCCTAGCCAACTTATCCAGCAACTAACCAATACAATTTGAACAATACAAATCAATGATAAAGTTTACAACTCAAACTATAGACTCTCTCTAAGATAAAACACGTGTATATAATTAGAGCTCGAGAGTATTTTAGAAACAATAAAGGTCAGGAGTTGTATGTGTTTTGCTTGCAAATTCGTCTTTTTTAAAACTGCAAGAAAACCTCTTATATAACCACACATTAACGTTTGAAAACAGCCTCAACAAATTACAACGGCTAGAATCCAATTCTACCGTGTAAGATCGTTGGGATGGTTTCCAACGTTCATCTGTACGTTAGATAGAAGAGAAAGAAAGATGTCCAATGTACAGAAAATATCTCTTCTATTTAGTAGAGGATAAAACGTTTTAATAAGAAGATAAGAGAAAGAGTTTGAAAGAGAAACAAGCTCCTATTCTTTAGGAAATCAATTTGAATGATTAAAAATATTTTATAAAAGAGCTCTATATATATCATGTACGTATATTATATTAGAGAAGTCCTTACAACTGATATATATGAAGATCCTATAAAATCTCCATGAAATTCGACTTCCTTGTTGAATCTGGACTGTGCATCTTGGCTTGCTGTTATTCTGACATAGTCGATCATAGCTTGCTGAGATAGATTACTGTCTTATGATAGCTTGCTGTCATGATACTTAAACAGCAATGGAATTAAGCTGTTATATCCTGCAGACATTCTCAAATAACAACATGATGGCTTGCTGTGTTGTGATCATCAAAACTAAGGATTTACAATCTCCCCCTTTTTAATGATTACACACATTTAGGAGAATTATAAAACTCCCCCTAAATATATGCATATCTCAAAATCTTATAACATGTTACTGCAATTAAAATATAAATGACACACATGCATATCCAAAATAACCAACATAGTAGCATTATATCATTACATCAATTCTTAAAAACTAAAAGTCAATTTAAACCAAGTAGCATCATAAACCAAGTAGCAAACCACAGATTAAACATAAGCCAACTAGTCAACAGAAATTCTTAACCATAAGTCAACAGAAGATAGTCTTAATAACCAAACAATTCTTAACCATAAGTCAACATAAGATAGTCTTAATAACCAAACAGAAATAAACATAAGCATCATAAAATAAGTCTCATAAAATAAGTCTCCTAAATTTCTCCCCCTTAAAGCATCAAAAAGATCTAGGTTGAATGCTGATCAGAAGTGTTGACAGCATCATCCTTTGGAGAAAAATAAGCATCTAGCTAATCTTCATTTTCCACATTTCCAGGAGCATTTACCAAATCATCTAGTCCAGTTTCCAAAACAACATTTGATTGAGAAGCCGAGGGTTTTGCAGCAGACATGAAGTTTAGCATAATATCTTTCAATCCCTTAATCTCAGTCTTCAGCTGATTCACTTGCTCTGTAGTAGCATCCATATGTCCAAAAAGCAGAGTATTGTCATCTTGAATACCCTTAAGCAATTGCATCATCTCAGCAGTTGGAGAAAAGGCTGAGGGCTCAGCTACAGCAGGGGTTTCAGTAGGTAGAGTAGGAATGATCCTGACCAACTCACCTTTTTCAATATGCAAGTTGGACATTGCTAAGGTTTTAGCATCCAACATCTCCTTTACAGACAACTTATCAGCAGACTTAAGATCAATCTTAAACGAGTCAAAAATCTTGGATAATAACAACCCATAAGCCAAACCTATTTTCTTCTGATTCACAGCAGCTAGCATATTCTTGAGAATCAAATGAGATAAGTCAAAAGCCCTACCGGCTAAAATCATGGCAACCACAGTAACATCCTGACAACTGAAAGTGGATTTGTTTCCACCTCTAGGACACACATTAGCACGATAGATTTTAAACAGAAAATGAGCCATTGGAGTGACTAAAGTAGTGGATGGAGGTTGGGGATTTTCTTCCATATTGCTATCAGACCCTAACAACAACTTAAATTGATCCATTATAGAAAAATCAGGTAACACAACATAACCCTTTCCAGTAAAAACCTCAGTCTCAGTTGGATTCTCAAACTTAATTAATGAGCTAAGAAAAGGAGGGTTCAATCGAATGCGCTTATCATGAACTGTGGACACACAATTACCAAACTTATCCTCATGCAAATTTGCATAAAATTCACGAACTAAATTAGGGTAATAAACTTTTGGTAATTCAAGCACAAAATTATCCATACCAACAGTCTTAAACAAAGCTAAAGCACCAGATTGTTGAAGAAGCTTACCGACGACTGGAATACCAGGAAGAATGGGATGAGAATCCAATGCATTCTCAATGAACCTCTGTTCCAAATTCGGAGAGTCAAATGATAGAGTGATCTTGAGCTTCTTGGAATCAGGAGTTTGAGACACTTCATCGGCACTTTCATTTCCCAAATCAACCACAGTGTTATCTTGTTTAGAGACAGAACGATTGGCAAGAAGACCTGATTTCCTTGTTGTTCGAACCATGATGAGATCAAATTGCGATGATGTTGGAGAGAAGACAGTAAGTAGAAAAATAACTGAGCGGCGGTGAAATAAGAAGTGAAACCCTAACCCGTGTTTTTTATAGCCTTTTTAGGGGAGAATTTAGGATAAGATTTAAAAACAAATAATAATTATCCTAATTCTAACACTTATCAAAATAACATCTTAAATCTATCTAAAACACCACAATTAGCACTTTAATCATTTAACAATTAAATCAGCAAATCATGCAAATATTTAAACATAATTAAACAGAGAATGACATATCATAATTAACAAAAAATAACTTAACACAAAAAAATGTCATTTAAATAACCAATCATAGTAAAAAAAATGATAGTAAGCCAACATTACCAAATTTTCAAAGATAGCTTGCCATTATACACTGCACATGCCAAGTTCCCTTCGAATGGTTGAAAATCTTGCTTCGCCAAGGGGTTTTGTAAGATATCTGCCAATTGATATTCAGTAGGTACAACCCATAGATCTTCGTCTGACTCATCTGCAGGAATGTATCTATGGGTGAATATTACTCTCTTAAAGCTGAAAATAGCAAGCTAAAAGAGAAGAATAATTATCTCAAGACTATGGTTCAAGATTTGATGAGCAAAGTAGATACTTGGATTGACAAGAAGGTACCTACACAAGCTGACAAAGAGGCTGAAATCAAGGATCTTCAAGCTAAAGTTAGTCATGTGGAAAACTTCAACAAAATTCTCCTCAAAAGAAACAAGACTCAGTTAATGGAGATCACAGAGTTAAAGAAGGAGATTGAAGCAAGGGATGAATGTTTGGAGCTGTTCAAAATCAGAGAATCAATAGATGCAACACCTTCAAATCAAGCAGAAGAACCATCTCAGCAAGCTGAAATCATAAGTCAGCAAGCTGAAAAGATTGATCTGCTCACAAAGGAAGTGGAGGATCTAAAAAAGGGCATGGGATCGTTTGTTCAAGGAGAAGAAAGTCTCAAATCTATGATGAACAACACAAATATTCCATTGGTCAGAGAAGGAATTGGAATGAATGCAAACAAGAAGGACAAAGCTCTAAGATATGAAGGAAAACATGGCATACCCTATGATTATGCTATGCCTTGGAAGATATGCAACAGATGTGGAAAGAAAGGGCATCTTGAAAAGCATTGCAAAGTTCAGAATGGACAAAATCATACCATGGAGGAAATAAACAGAAAACAGCTTACTATGATCAGAATGGCAGAACAAAGACAGCTTACCATCATCAGGTTGGCAGAGTTAAATCACCTAGATTTATCCAAAAATGGATAAAGAAATCTGATTTACATGTTTTATATGTTTTATCTGCTAACCATGTCGGACCCAACAAACTTTGGGTACCAAAAGGTTGAGTTGTTTTATTTGTTTTGTAGATGTGTCTTGCCGCTCGAGTCAAATCAACTCAATGGATTTTAGATAGCGGATGTACTAGACATATGAGTGGAGATAAAGCACAATTCTTGAGTCTTCAAATGAAAAAGGGTGGAAGAGTGACTATTGGTGATAGCAAAACTCTTCAAATTCTTGGAAAAGGTAAAATAGGTAATAAACACATTTCAATTGATAAAGTTCAATATGTTAAAGGCCTTAAATGTAATCTGCTTAGCATAAGTCAGTTATATGATGATGGTCATACTGTTAACTTTGGTATTGATAAGTGTATTATTACTATTGGTACTAACAAAGTCCCCCTAGTTGCTAGAAGGGAAGGAAATATATATATTTTGGACTTTGAGTTGCAGAAAACAGCTTATTGTCTTGCTGCAATAGACACTGATCCTTAGGCATAGAAGATTGGGTCATGCTCACATGGACTTACTTAACAAGCTTTCAAAGAAGAAGCTAGTCAGAGGTTTACCCAAAATCAAGTATGTCAAGACTGAGGTGTGTTCGGCATGCCAATTAGGCAAGCAAATTAGAAGTACTCACAAAGCAAAGAAAATGGTATCTACTTCTAAACCGTTAGAACTTTTACATTTAGACTTATTTGGTCCAGAAGCTTATAAAAGTATAGGAGGTAAGCAATATGGTTTTGTAATTGTTGATGATTATTCTCGTTTTACATGGGTATTGTTTCTTAGAACTAAAGATGCTGCTTTTAATGAGTTTGAGAAACTAATTAAATTACTTGAGAATAAGCTCAATACAAAGCTTGTAGGAATAAGGAGTGATCGAGGTGGTGAATTCCAAAAAGACTTTGTTACTTATTGTGAAGAAAGAGGAATATCACATGAATTCTCGGCTCCAAGGACTCCACAACAAAATGGTGTGGTGGAACGCAAGAATAGGTCACTGCAAGAGACAGCAAGGACTTTGTTGCAAGAAAGCAAGTTACCTAGAAGTTTTTGGGCAGAAGCAGTCAACACAGCATGCTATGTTCTGAATAGAGTATTGATAAGACCTATTTTGGGACAAGACTCCATATGAATTGCTCAAGAAAAGAGGCCCAACATCAGTTACTTCAGAATCTTTGGCTCAAAGTGTTTTGTGCTCAAGACAATCGGTAATGATGGTAAATTTGATGCTAAATCTTATGAAGCTATTTTTCTTGGTTATTCTATGAATAGTAAAACCTATAGAGTTTATAATTTGTCTAAACATATTGTTGAGGAATCTATAGATGTTACTTTCAAGAACCTAACAATGATCTTCCAGAGAACAGGAGATGATGCAGGTGAAGCTGGACAACAGCAAGCGAAACAGAGAAGGCTACTCCAAAACAGCAAGCTGAAACAGAGACTGATTCTGGAAAACAGCAAGCTGAAATTGAAACTGCCTCAGGAAATCAGCAAGCAGAAACCTTCTACTCCAGTGATGATGCAATTGTAAAGGATGGCAAAGATGACTCTTGATGGTCCTATAGGAAATAGAGCAAAGGATAAAATGCCAATCTATGATGGTGAAGACTTAGCTCCTCCATCTAAGATAAGGAAGACTTCACATGAAGATATTGCAAAGCATTCATTGCCAAAAGCTACACGGACAGTGAAGAATCACCCTCCAGAATAGGTTTATTGGTGATATTTCTGATGGTCTCAAGACAAGAAAAGGCACTGCAAAATTTTGTGCTTATGCTGTATTTTTAGCTCAAGAGGAACCCAAGAATGTCAAAGAAGCACTTGAAGATGAAAATTGGATCACGGCTATGCAAGAAGAACTCAATCAATTCGAATGATGTGATGTTTAGGAACTGGTCAAGCCACCCAAAAGATGCTTCAATCATTGGTACAAAATGGATTTCAAGAATAAAGTGGATGAATTTGGTACTGTTACTCGAAATAAGCAAGGCTCGTGGCACAAGGGTACAACCAACAAGAAGGCATTGACTTTGATCAACTATGCTCCAGTAGCTAGATTGGAATCAAATTAGGATGCTTCTGCTTATGCATACTTCAAGAAGATCAAGCTACATCAAATGGACGTCAAAAGTGCTTTTCTTAATGGATTTCTGGAAGAGGAAGTTTATGTTAAGCAACCCCCTGGTTTTGAAACATGAACAACATCCGGACTATGTTTACACGCTCAAGAAGACATTATATGGCTTAAAGCAAGCACCAAGGGCTTGGTACAAGAGGCTTAGTAAGTTTTTGATCAAAAATGGCTGTCATTCGAGGTAAAATTGATCCTACTTTATTTACTAAGCAAAATGGTAATGATATTTTGATTGTTCAGATATATGTAGATGATATAATCTTTGGATCCACTAATGATTCTATGTGTGATTGGTTTTCTAAGTGTATGAGCAGTGAATTTGACATGAGCATGATGGGTGAGCTCAATTATTTCTTGGGGCTCCAAATTAACAATCTAAAGATGGAATTTATGTGCATCAATCAAAATATGTCAAAAATTTGCTGACCAGATTTGGTTTTGACAATGTCAAGCCGAAATCTACTCCAATGAATCAAAATAGCAAGCTGACATCGGATGAAAAAGGTAAAGATGTTGATATCAAGAAGTATAGAGGTATGATTGGTAGTCTTTTATATTTACTGCTTCTCGGCCAGATATTATGTATAGTGTTTGTGTATGTGCTCGTTTTCAAGCTAACCTAAGGAATCACACTTAAATGCAGTTAAAAGAATATTTCGATATTTAAGTGGGACTATTAATCTTGGGTTATTTTATCCTATTACAAGCACATTTGATCTTGTGGGTATAGTGATGCTGACTATGCAGGTTGTCAAACTGATAGAAAGAGCACAAGTGGTGTTTGTACATATTTAGGACAAAGTCTCGTATCTTGGCAAAGTAAGAAACAAACTTCAGTTGCATTATCCACAGCAGAAGGTGAGTATTTGGCAGCTGGTAGCTGTTGCTCTCAAATTTTGTGGATGATTCAGACTCTACGAGATTTTGGAATCAAGTGTGGCAAAGTTCCAATCTATTGTGACAACACTAGCACCATCAACATATCAAAGAATCCGGTTAATCACTCAAGAACAAAGCATATTGATGTTCGTCATCATTTCTTGAGAGATAATGCTGCCAAAGGTAAGATTGAATTAGTTTTTGTACCTACTGAATATCAATTGGCAGATATCTTTACAAAACCCCTTGGCGAAGCAAGATTTTCTACCATTCGAAGGGAACTTGGCATGTGCAGTGTATAATGGCAAGCTATCTTTGGAAATTTGGTAATGGCTTACTATCATTTTTCATGTTAGCTTACTATGATTGGTTATTTAAATGACATTTTTTGTGTTATGTAATTTTTTTAATTATGATATGTCATTATCTGTTTATTGTCGTTACTTGTTTGTGTGTTTTGATGCTTTATCTTATAATTCTGATCAGCCCTCAACCTGAATCTTTTTGATGCTTTAAGGGGGAGAAATTTAGGAGACTTATTTATGATGCTTATGTTTATTTCTGTTTGGTTATTAAGACTATCTTCTGTTGACTTATGGTTAAGAATTTCTGTTGACTAGTTGGCTTATGTTTAATCTGTGGTTTGCTACTTGGTTATGCTGATGCTTCTAATATTTGAAATATGTTTAATTGTTTTATGCTTATTTTATGATGCTTATGTTTATTTCTGTTTGGTTATTAAGACTATCTTCTGTTGACTTATGGTTAAGAATTTCTGTTGACTAGTTGGCTTATGTTTAATCTGTGGTTTGCTACTTGGTTATGCTGATGCTTCTAATATTTGAAATATGTTTAATTGTTTTTTCTTTAGAAGTTTATTATGCTAATTGTGATATCTTTAGTTTTATTTTGAGATTTGCATATATTTAGGGGGAGTTTTTATAATTCTCCTAAATGTGTGAATCATCAAAAAGGGGGAGATTGTAAATCCTTAGTTTTGATGATCACAACACAGCAAGCCATCATGTTGTTATTTGAGAATGTTTGCAGGATATAACAGCTTGATATCAGTGCTGTTTAAGTATCATGACAGCAAGCTATCATAAGACAGTAATCTATTTCAGCAAGCTATGATCAACAGTGTCAGAATAACAGCAAGCCAAGATGCACAGTCCAGATTCAATAAGGAAGTCGAATTTCATGGAGATTTTATAGGATCTTCATATATATCAGTTGTAAGGACTTCTCTAATATAATATACGTGCATGATATATAGAGAGCTCATTTATAAATCGTTTTTAATCATTGAAATTGATTTCCTAAAGAATAGGAGTTTGTTTCTCTTTCAAACTCTTTCTTCTATCTTCTAATTAAAACGTTTTATCCTCTGCTAAATAGAAGAGATATTTTCTGTACGTACGTTGGACATCTTTCTTTCTCTTCTATCTAACGTACACATGAACGTTGGAAACCATCCCAACGATCTTACATGGTAGAATTGGATTCTAGCCGTTGTAATTTGTTGAGGCTGTTTTCAAACGTTAATGTGTGGTTTATAAGTAGTTTTCTTGCAGTTTTATGAGAACCACTTTGCAAGCAAGAACACATACAACTCCTGATCTTTATTGATTTCAAAATACTCTCTAGCTCTAAATATATACACGTGTTTTATCTTAGAGAGAGTTTATAGTTTGAGTTGTAATCTTTATCATTGATTTGTATTGTTCAATTGTATTGATTAGTTGCTGGATAAGTTGGCTAGGGAAACAAGGGTTTAGTGGTACTTGCTAGAGGAGTTTGTACTACGGGGTAGTATAGTACTTAGAGAGCAGGTTCTTAAACAGGGTTTCAGCAAGCCATTATCAGCAGCTGGTATAAAGGGAGATATATTGTTGTATCTTGTAGTTGTAACCTTCATTGATCAATAATATATTCTCTTACCAAGTTGGTAAGGGACCAGGACGTAGACCATAGGGGCTTAGGGGTCGAACCTGGCTAAATTCTTGTGTGTTCTATTTACTTTCCTGCACATTATTTTCTGCATTGCATTTAGTCATCTCAGCTTACTATCATTGTCAGATTATAGTTCAGTTGGTAAAATCTCAGTAAGCTATTATCGCGTAAAATTTAAAAGTAATCCTAGTTAGCCATAATCACCTATTCACCCCCCTCTAGGTGTTTCATGTGTAACATCTCATCTACAATTTTCACTTTCAACTTTATTTCATAACTTGTTTATTTTTATTTGGTGAAATTTAAAGATACTCATGATCTAGATATACTATTTCACTTTGTACATTGTTTCATAACTTGTTATATTTTAATTTGTTCAATTTTATGTATTGACATCTATGATATGATAATTATAAATTAGAGTAACACATAAATACACACATACATATACACAATATATATGATATTTGTTTAAGGTAACTAAGAGCAACTCCAACGGTCTAGGTGTCACCCTAATAATATTAGGTAAAAATAATGTCACTCTAACCAACCATGAGACCTGTTACAATAATTATAGATATCATTTATCAAATCTTCTATTTATTGATCGTGTAATCATTAGCTAAACATCCACCTCACATATTTAAACATATAACTATACATACATAAATATTTATATTTATATTACATTTAATATATATGGATAAAAATTCTATTTTATATTTAATATTTTTAGCTTATATAATATTAAGTATAAAATTATTTTCTTATTAACGAAATTTATCAATTATTTTGACATACAATTGCATATTTATAAAATTAGTAATAAATCTAATATGATAAAATATAAGAATTATAAATTTTATAATATATAATAGATTTTATTCATTATTATTTTTTCATATTTAAATATGTTATATATTTTGAATTTTAATATTTATTAAATTGCAATTATATTCAACATTTTTTATTATATTTATATTTTATTTACCCTTTTATTAGATTAAGTATTAAATAAATTTATTTTATCATTTAAAATATGTATTTGAGTATTGAAAAATAGGTAAAAATAATATTTTTGAATATATCTAATCAGCTAATACTATTAAAGTACATGTGCTTGCAGGCTCAATAAAATTATAGATAATCATAATTTAACTAATCATTTTAGCTAGTATATAACATTATCAACTTTAACTCCTGTTATTTGTTATTCTTTACTACCTTTAACTTTATCTTCTGCAATTTTGACCTGGTCTTTTGTATTCTTTTAAAATGTGTGTTAAGTCTTTTAAATATTTACATTGTAGTATTCATTTTTTCATGTATTATTTGTTCTATTTTTTTTTATATTTTTAATTATTATTTTTGTATGATTTATGTTATGTACTTTGTAGGTGTTGTATACTTTTAACTAATGCTATGTGGTTTTTGTATGTTCTTTTTTTGATTGATGTTATATAATTTTATATAATTGTTATGTTAAATATTTTGTAATTTTTATTGCACAAGTCAGTGTCAAAGTTTAACATGTCCTGGATATTTTTCATTAGGCTTCTCTATTTTTTAACATTGTTATATTCTATAGTAATTGTTTGTTCTTTAAAATTCTAATCTAGAGTATTTTTTTTAGAAATCTATTTGTTTGTTTTATGTGCGGTAATTTCTATATATTTTTGTTCTTTAAATTTTGATATGTTCTCTAATTTTTTCAGTCCCTATTTTATTTTATGTGTTCCGAGTATTTTCATGTTCTATAAATTTTCTTGTACACTTTGTGTGTTCCTTAATTTGAAATACCTTTTATGTTATATTCTTTTATTGGTACTTTATGTATTTGGTAAATTTTAATGTTTTGTTATATATTTTGTGTTTCATAATTTTTATGTGTTCTGTAATTTTCTATCTTCATTAATTTTAATTTATGTGTTCATTAATTTTATATTTCATAATATAAATATCTATTTATATCTTATAATTTATATTTTATATTCAGTAATTTAAATACTAATATAACACATAAATATTAGAGAACACATAAAAATTTTACATAACACATAAATTTTTTATGTTTTCTTTATATTTATAAGTACTTTATGTTTATATATATAATTTATATATTAAGTGCTTTGTAAATTTATATTTGTGTGTTCTGTAATTTTTATGTCCTCTAATTTATATTTTATGTGTTCTCTAATTTTTTGCATGTTTTTCAATTATGTCCTCTGATTTAAATTTGTGTATTTTTTATGTATTATACTTTTTTTATGCATGTAAGTTAAAAAATTATGTTAATTATGTTTTTATAATTATTTATATTTTAAGTGCTTTATAAATTTATATTTATGTGTTCTGTAATTTTTATGTCCTCTAATTTATTTTACGTGTTCTCTAATTTTTGCAAATATTTCAATTATGTCCTCTAATTTATATTTGTGTACTTTTTAATGTATTATACTTTTTTATGCATGGAAGTTAAAAAATATGTTAATGATGTTTTTATAAAAAAAATTATGTAAATTTAATTTTAATTTGTAAATATAAAGTAAATGGACAACTGAAAAAAATAAATAAAAAAAAAAGAAAAAAACAATGTAGAAGGAAGAAAAAAAAATGTAACATTTTGTGCATAAAAATC
>NW_027419740.1:0-1140 GCF_009905375.1 Apium graveolens | reverse complement strand
ACAAGCCTCAATTTATGCTCCATACCTCGTGTACTACTGCCTACGAGAATTATTTGGAAACCTAGTTTTATTTATTTCAGCCCCGATTCACTTTCGGACGACCCCAAATAAACGCGAATGCAATTTCATAAATCAATAGGGACAAATTATGAAAAGATATCCAAAAAAAGCCGCCTCAATTTATGCTCCATACCTCGTGTACTACTGCCTACGAGAATTATTTGGAAACCTAGTTTTATTTTTTCAGCCCCGATTCACTTTCGGACGACCCCAAATAAACGCGAATGCAATTTCATAAATCATAGGGACAAATTATGAAAAGATATCCAAAAAAAAGCCGCCTCAATTTATGCTCCATACCTCGTGTACTACTGCCTACGAGAATTATTTGGAAACCTAGTTTTATTTATTTCAGCCCCGATTCACTTTCGGACGACCCCAAATAAACGCGAATGCAATTTCATAAATCATAGGGACAAATTATGAAAAGATATCCAAAAAACAAGCCGCCTCAATTTATGCTCCATACCTCGTGTACTACTGCCTACGAGAATTATTTGGAAACCTAGTTTTATTTATTTCAGCCCCGATTCACTTTCGGACGACCCCAAATAAACGCGAATGCAATTTCATAAATCAATAGGGACAAATTATGAAAAGATATCCAAAAAACAAGCCGCCTCAATTTATGCTCCATACCTCGTGTACTACTGCCTACGAGAATTATTTGGAAACCTAGTTTTATTTATTTCAGCCCCGATTCACTTTCGGACGACCCCAAATAAACGCGAATGCAATTTCATAAATCATAGGGACAAATTATGAAAAGATATCCAAAAACAAGCCGCCTCAATTTATGCTCCATACCTCGTACTACTGCCTACGAGAATTATTTGGAAACCTAGTTTTATTTATTTCAGCCCCGATTCACTTTCGGACGACCCCAAATAAACGCGAATGCAATTTCATAAATCAATAGGGACAAATTATGAAAAGATATCCAAAAAACAAGCCGCCTCAATTTATGCTCCATACCTCGTGTACTACTGCCTACGAGAATTATTTGGAAACCTAGTTTTATTTTTTCAGCCCCGATTCACTTTCGGACGACCCCAAATAAACGCGAATGCAATTTCATAA
>NW_027419739.1:0-2887 GCF_009905375.1 Apium graveolens | reverse complement strand
CACACTCCCCCACCACTGATCGGAGCTGGATGTGGTCTTTGAATAATCATGATTTACGGGTACTTTACCTGTAAAAAGAAGATACATCAGAACTCAAAAGTTTTACTGTGAAAAGCCTACATCATTGGACTAAAAAAGATAATGGAATTATAACAAAAGGATGCAGGACAAACTTAACAAGTTTGAATATCTGTTATGCTGATACATTGATTGGCAGATTAAATTTTGCAAGGATAATAAAACTCAAACGGCTGGAAGACATACAAGTATAAAAACATACCTTCAGTTCCTACTTTTTATCCGACATGTCCACGTGAGTGCCTGTTGCACACAAATTTAAATATGTCAACATGTATGTATATTACTAGTATTAGTTAGGAAAAAAGAAGTGTTCTACTCGGGGAAAACAATAGGCTGCAATGTGTTTTGTTTAAAGTGTTTCTACAAAAAAAAAGACAGCATATTATATAGGTGTGCCAAATTTGGTAAATTGCTACCAACTTGAGAGAGATACCAATCAATTTCACAAGGAACAAAGGTATTAGGATATATACAAAGAGAATAAGTACAAAATAGATATGAATAAATTAGCTTACCTTAGAAAAAGCGCTGTGATTTTGAAAACACAGGGTAATGATGGAGCAACAACAACAAGAATTGTCATCCCTAGTCCATAATACCACATAGCAACATCACAAGAAGTCTGGCGCTGATGGCCTACAATATCATTGCAGACGTAAATAATTAAAGACCAACTTTGGCACTAGATTTAGTTTTATACTTAATACTGAACTGACCTTTTCCAGTACTAATACAAATATGAGCATGAAAACGAAGTATACCCGACTAAATGTTAGAAATCCTGAATTCAAACCCTACAACCCAACAGAAAAGAAACCCGACTGAGAAGAAACCTTTACTACAACTGTTATAAAACCTTAAATCCCCAATTCAAACCCTAATTGAAGCCACAAACATATTGCAATTTACTGTCATTTTAATTAAACTATCTGATTTGTTGAACACGAATTGAGAGAGAGAGAATAAGAAATAAGAAACCCAAATTACATAAACCAAAATATAAATTGAACAGGAAAAGCTATACATATAAATGATACAAGAAGATAAATCAGAGAAAAGAAGAAGAAACTAAGAGCATACCCAAATAAGAAGAATCCCCAAATTACTCCAAGAAGAAAGCCCCAATTTCTATAAATTCGAACCCTAATTTCTAAGCTCCAAGCTAAGACCCGACTAAGAACACTAATTAATAAACCCTAATCTCCAAGCTCCAAGCTCTGACTCGACCAAGAACCCTAATTTTGAACCATAATCTAAAGACCTTGAAGATGAGTGAGCGTTTGAGAGTGTTTAGGTGAGTTTGTATACAGTGTTTAGTAATTCTAAGAGAGTGTGTATTTTATTTTACTTTGATAAAAATGAGCGGGTCAAATTTTAACTTGGGCCGCCCAAAATTTGGTGAAAAATTGACCTGCTACTACAATCCCGCCTAAATATTTAGTTATATGGTTACACTTAATATAATATCTATGCTAACACTATCTTTTGTGTTACAATAGAAATTTTGTCATGTCTGTGGTAACACTTGTTATCCTCTACCGTAACATAATAAAAAAATGTTACCTCAGATCGAATTTTAGTTATTTAAGGCAACATTTTTGCTTGTAACATAAAAAAATGTTGTTATAGGCCATATATGGTGTAGTGACTAAATCTCGACCGTGTACTTTTGTGTTCGTGTACTTTCGTGTCGTGTACTACAAATGCAAATATAAACACTAAATTTTCGTGTCGTTTCATATCGTGTAAGTCGTGTCACGTCCAAAATTGCCGGGTCTAGCTGTTGTGCACAGATTTTATGGATGAGGAATTAATTGTTGGACTATGGTCTACATGTGGACAAGATCCCAATTTTCTGTGACAATACAAGTGTCATTACCATTATTGAAAATCATGTGCAACATTCAAGTAAAAAGCACATTGATATTAAGTATCATTTCATATGAGAGCATGTGATGAATGGTACTGTGGAACTTTATTTTGTTCCAAGTGAGCAGCAACTTGCAGACATCTTTACCAAGCCACTTGATGAATTAACTTTTACTAGGTTGGTAAGTGAGTTAGGTATGCTAAACTACTCTTAATTTACTATTTTGATGTCTATGCAATTTGTAATGCAGTTAGAAATAAATTTGATTTTGTTGATCAAGTCATGAAAAGGTGAAATTTGGACTAAGTAAAAATTACTCTTTCTACGGATAAGGGTTATCCGTTGATAGTCAAAAATATTTGTGGATACACTATTCTTTAATGGATAATGGAGTATATATCTGTTGATCAATCATAACCGTTGATTCTAAAGTGTTATCCGTTGATATATACTTACAGTCTGAATGTATACGTCGATAGATAATTTTATAATTTTTATAGTTTAATTTATTTTGAACGGTTGCTTTTTGGCAATTATCATTAGGTATTTACTTTTATTTTTAATCATTTGTTTATCTATTCTGAAAAGTATAAAAACCCATTTCATTTTCAAATCTCACTTTTATCTCTCTTTAAATTCACGAGGCAAATTTACTCTCTTTCGTCTCCAAATCATTTTTCCCTCTGTAGCTAAAAATCTAGCAAAAATGGCACCAGTTGTGAAGATAATGTCTCAGTCCGGATTTGTATATGAAAAGAATAATTTTGTGGCACTGGTGGATAAGAGTGTTGCACATGAGGACTATTACAAGATAATCGATTTTATAAGCAATTACAAGCTCAAGTACTCAATGTTCGAGTCTCCAGTTATCTACTGTAAGGTTGTTGAAGAAATCTGGACTACTGCAATCTTCGATTCAAAGGACATGACTCTCAC
>NW_027419738.1:0-2420 GCF_009905375.1 Apium graveolens | reverse complement strand
TTGTCCCTATGGATTTATGAAATTGCATCCGCGTCCATTCGGGGTCGTCTGGGAGTGAATCGGAGCTGAAACAAATGGAACCCGGTTTCCGAATAATCCTCGTAGGGGGTAGTTCACGAGGTCTGGAGCAAAAATTGAGGCAGCCCGTTTTTTCGATTTCTTTTCATACTTTGTCCCTATGGATTTATGAAATTGCATCCGCGTCCATTCTGGGTCGTCCGGGAGTGAATCGGTGCTGAAACAAATGGAACTCGGTTTCCGAATAATCCTCGTAGAGGGTAGTACACGAGGTCTGGAATAAAAATTGAGGTGGCCCGTTTTTTTCATTTCTTTTCATAATTTGTCCCTATGGATTTATGAAATTGCATTCGCGTCCATTCGGGGTCGTCCGGGAGTGAATCAGAGCTGAAACGAATGGAACCCGGTTTCCGAATAATCCTCGTAGGGGTAGTACACGAGGTCTGGAGAAAAAATTGAGGCAGCCCGTTTTTTCGATTTCTTTTCATATGTTGTCCCTATGGATTTATGAAATTGCATCCGCGTCCATTCGGGGTCGTCCGGGAGTGAATCGGTGCTGAAACGAATGGAACTCGGTTTCCGAATAATCCTCGTAGGGGGTAGTACAAGAGGTCTGGAATAAAAATTTAGGGGGCCCGTTTTTTCGATTTCTTTTCATACTTTGTCCCTATGGATTTATGAAATTGCATCATCGTCCATTCGGGTCGTCCGGGAGTGATCGGAGCTGAAACGATGGAACTCGGTTTCCGAATAATCCTCGTAGGGGGTAGTACACGAGGTCTGGAGCAAAAATTGAGGCAGCCCGTTTTTTTGATTTCTTTTCATAAGTTGTCCCTATGGATTTATGAAATTGCATCCGCGTCCATTCGGGGTCGTCCGGGAGTGAATCGGTGCTGAAACGAATGAAACTCGGTTTCCGAATAATCCTCGTAGGGGGTAGTACATGAGGTCTGGAATAAAAATTGAGGTGGCCCGTTTTTTTTATTTCTTTTCATAATTTGTCCCTATGGATTTATGAAATTGCATCCGCGTCCATTCGGGGTCGTCCAGGAGTGAATCGGATCTGAAACGAATGGAACTCGGTTTCCGAATAATCCTCGTAGGGGGTAGTTCACGAGGTCTGGAGCAAAAATTGAGGTAGCCCGTTTTTTCGATTTCTTTTCATACTTTGTCCCTATGGATTTATGAAATTGCATCCGCTTCCATTCTGGGTCGTCCGGGAGTGAATCGGTGCTGAAACGAATGGAACTCGGTTTCGGAATAATCCTCGTAGAGGTTAGTACACGAGGTCTGGAATAAAAATTGAGGTGGCCCGTTTTTTTTATTTCTTTTCATAATTTGTCCTTATGGATTTATGAAATTGCATTTGCGTCCATTCGGGGTCGTCCGGGAGTGAATCGGAGCTGAAACGAATGGAAACTCGGTTTCCGAATAATCCTCGTAGGGGTTAGGACACGAGTGTCTGGAGCAAAATTGAGGGCGGCCCATTTTTTTCGATTCTTTTTCATTAAGTTGTCCTATGGGATTTATGAAATTGCATTCCGGCGTCAATTCCTCGGGGTCCGTCCGTGGAGTGAAATCAGGAGCTGAAACAATGGAACCCGCGTTTCCGAATAATCCTCGAGGGGGTAGTACACGAGGTCTGGAGCAAAATTGAGGCAGGCCCGTTTTTTTCGATTTCTTTTCATAATTTGTCCCTATGGATTTATGAAATTTGCATCCGCGTCCATTCGGGGTCGTCCGGGAGTGAATCGGTGCTGAAACGAATGGAACTCGGTTTCCGAATAATCCTCGTAGGGGGTAGTACACGAGGTCTGGAATAAAAATTGAGGTGGCCCGTTTTTTCGATTTCTTTTCATAATTGTCCCTATGGATTTATGAAATTGCATTCGCGTCCATTCGGGGGTCGTCCTGGAGTGAATCGGAGCTGAAACGAATGGAACCCGGTTTCCGAATAATCCTCGTAGGGGGTAGTAACGAGGTCTGGAGTAAAAATTTGAGGTAGGCCCGTTTTTTTCGATTTCTTTTCATAATTTGTCCCTATGGATTTATGAAATTGCATCCGCGTCCATTCGGGGTCGTCGGGAGTGAATCGGTGCTGAAACGAATGGAACTCGGTTTCCGAATAATCCTCGTAGGGGGTAGTACAGAGGTCTGGAATAAAATTGAGGAATGGACCTGTTTTTCGCTTTCTTTTCATAATTTGTCCCTATGGATTTTATGAAATTGCATCCGCGTCCATTCGGGGTCGTCCGGGAGTGAATCGGAGCTGAAACGAATGGAACTCGGTTTCCGAATAATCCTCGTAGGGGTAGTACACGAGGTCTGGAGCAAAAATTGAGGCGCCCGTTTTTTTTCGATTTCTTTTCATAAGTTGTCCCTATGGATTTATGAAATTGCAT
>NW_027419737.1:0-12674 GCF_009905375.1 Apium graveolens | reverse complement strand
TACTTTTGGATGAGGAATCACTATTTGACTATGGGTAACTGTTGACAATTTCAATATTCTGTGACAACACAATGCCATTGTCATTACTGAAATCCATACAGCACAGAACCAAGCACATTGACATAGTACCACTTCATACGGGAACATGTGAGAATGGTACAGTGGAACTTCATTTTGTTTCCAAGGTGAAAAGCAGATTGCATACATATTTACCAAGCCACTTGATGATCAACATTCACAAGATTAGTAAGTGAGCTAGGTATGCTTAATTATCATAAATTCATAGCCTATTATAATCTGCTTTGGACCTGAAATGAATTTGCTGCAAGACAAAGTTGCTTTAATTAAAGATTATTTTATCAATGGTATCCCTATCCATTGAAAGCCAATTGTTCTATCAACGGATGTCCATTATCCGTTGAAAGACAAATACATTTATGGTAATTTTATCCTTCAACGGATACAACTGTGTTAATCTTCAACGGTAACTATTTACCTATCCGTTGAAGTGTCACATCAGGTATTTTAGAGTAAGTCACAACCGTTGATTCTTTTACTTAACCGTTGATACATATATACACAGGTATGTATTTGTTAAAGGCAGTTTTAGAATTCATACAGTTTTCTTTATTCTCAAACGGCTGTAATTTACTTAAAAAATATTATTTAATCATTCTTCTTACGTTTTAATTCGAGAAAGTATAAAAGCCTTTTGAATTCTTATTTTCACTTTACGCTTTCTTGCAATCTTTCAAAAGCTTTTACTCTCTTCTCTCCCAAAACTCTCAACTTTTCTCTGCAACCTCTACTCACTACAATGGCACCAGTAGTAAAGATAATGTCCCAATCTGGATTTTTCTATGAGAAGAACAATTTTGTAGCTTTGGTGGAAAGAATGAACCCAATCAGATTATCACAAGATGATGGACTTCATCAAAAACTGCAAACTAAACTATGCAATACTGGAAGCCCCAACTATTTACTGTGAGGTAATTGAGGAGATTTGGACAACTGCAGAGTTCAATCCCACAAATATGACCATCACTTTCTCTCCAAAGGTAAGGATTACTGTATTAACTGTGATGATACAGTCTTGTTTCAAACTACCTGAGAACAATGCCATGACACCACACACTGATAATGATGTATCTAGCATGTTAGATTCCATAGGCTATTCTTTTGATTCTGCTAGTTTAGGGAGTATTAGAAGAAAAGGCCTGGCCTTAGAAAGAATGGAGTTTTCTTAGTGATGCCTTTATCAAGGTTTTCTCTGGGAAAATTAGTAATTTTGATGCTATAACTTCATCTCTAGTTAATATGCTCTATATGCTAGTTTCTGATAGGTATTTTAATTTTAGCAACTATGTCATGCTAGAATTAGGTACTAGGTTAGGTAACAAAGCTAATAGACCCCATAACATCTACTATGCAAGATTCCTTATGTTATTGGCTAACCATGTAGCTGAAGGATTGGTCATAACCAATGAGAGTAACAAACTCAAGTGCTGGGCACAAGAGAAAAGGGTTCTTGCAGACCTTTTGAGAATAAACCTCAACAATCAGGTGCCATTGGTATATTTGCCAATAATGAATGCACCTCAGGTAAGTGAGGTAAATACTTCTTCAACTCCTACTACTTCCAACTCCATTATCTCTTTGCCTTCAAGTGTGGCCATGGAATCTGTGTCTTTTCCCAACAAATTCCTACCAAAGCCACCAAACCTAAAGTTTCAAGAACAAAGTCAAGAAAGCCACCTCTGTTGTTTCTCAAAAGACAACAGTTGTAACAAACTACCCATCAACCCCTGAGGGGAGTGAACAGGGTGTGAGTGGTGAGGGGAGGGGTGAACATCAAGAAACCCCCCAGGATAAGGTAGGAGAGGTTTGAGTGGTACCCCAGCTAGCCAAAGCCACAGTTTCTCAAAGACTGTGGTGGTTGAAAAGGATCAAACCTCATCCTAGTTGCATCCTCCCAAAAGGGTGCAACTATTGAAAATAGTCCCCAACCAGGGACAACAGAATAAAAGAGGGAGGGACACTGAAACCACACACTCACCGGTAAAAGCCTTTACAAGAAGAAAGAAGGTTAAAACTAATTTCCACACAGGGTGCACGCACTGGCATACAGATACACCTACCTGTATCTATGCCTTCTCAAATTCAGCTTGATGTGACTCCAACAATGTGGAGGTCACAGCCCATTCTCTCAAAATTGACACACTCAATCACCAATTCTCCATCACCATCTCTGGCTGTGGACATGATATTCACATCAATTCCTGATTCTCCCTCTTTACAACTCAGGGAGGAGCCCCAATCAAATACTGGTGATCATCATCTTTTAGATGATTGTTGGCTCATCAGCCATTCTTCCAGACTTGGTTGAAGAATCTGTGTCTCCTAAATTAAAATCAATCCACACAGATTCAACAATCATGTCCCTTCAATTTCTACTTCTTTTCCTTCATCACGGATATTACTCATCCATTGACAAGTGGTTAATCTTCGACGGATAAGCTTAACAGCAGTTTATCGTTGATACACATCAGTTCCTACTTCACGGATACTCCCTATCCGTTGATAGTCTCTACCACAAATACACTGAATCAATTCCAAGTGTAGAAGACATAGTTCTGTACAATCACTTTTAGGATTGAGGGAAGGGAGTGAAAATTTGAGTGAGAGGCTGGGTTGCTCCCAGGCAAAAGGAGAGCTTGAGAGTCTAAATATGCATGCTATTTCTTCCAGCATGGCAAAATAAAGTGAGAGGTGCCACCTTAGTAGGTGAGGGTGAGGGTGTGAGGTTTGTGAGCCAGGGGAGCCCCTGATGCAAAAAAAAATAGAGAAATTGAGAGATAAGCAGGTACAGAAGGTATAAGGGTGGATCCAACCATTTCTAGTGAGTCAATTGTGGATGATGCTGAAAAGGAAAGACAATTTCAGCAACATTACAAAGCTGTAATTGATAACATTTCCTTGGATGCTGACACTTTTACTCATCCTGTGTCAGCCTATCAACTGTTGGCTGCTCAGGGCAATGTGAGGTATAACAGACTTTGAACCTAGTACATACTTCAGAATCTCTACAAAGGGATAAAGCTGCTGTCAATAGGATGCCTTCTCGAGCTGGTGAGCCATCTGAAGAATTTGGAAGTAAATTCTAATGATGATGACTCTGTCTATTTGATGGAAGCATGACACTTAGGGGGAGATGTCGGCCCTAGTTTCAGTTCTAAATCTACCTGAATGGGCCTTTGACTACGGATATCTACACCAGGACCGTTCAGTGTCTCCTTAGGTCAAACAAGTTATGGCTATTCAAGAAAAGGCCCTTCAGAAAACTGCAGATGCTGGTATCCAAGGCTATTTCCTTTCAAGCCACAACCTAGATTCTCTACATCTCATGAAGCTACAGCAATTAAGACAGAATCTAAGTGTGGATGAACTCAAGAAGGATATAGCTGACTTGAAGTCCTACAATTCTGAGAAGCTGGATTCAGTCATGCCCTATGGTACCATGCAGAACTTGTTACTGAGATTGAGAAGAGAATCAGATGCTGAAAAGAGGCTGGCCAAGTTGGAAGACAGAGTTCAAGTCACTGAAAACTATGCGGTCACCATTCTTCAGAATCAACAGTCTCAAACAAGTCTACTCATGCAGCTGGCAAAAGCACAAGGCTTGACCCCTCTCCTTGATGATAACAAAAGGCGGAGAATAAAGGGGGAAGGGGAAGGAGAGCCATCTACAAACATCCAAATATCTAAAGTGCTAGTTTCTGCCATCACTACTTCTCCAACACTTCAAATCAAAGGAAAGTTTGATGGAATTGATCTAATCCAGCTAGCAGCAGCTGAGATGAAGGTGAAGGAGCAGAGGGAGAAAAATTGATGAAAGGATGCAACAGGTGTTTGGCTCTACAACTTCAAAATCATTATCTGTGAAACATAGCACAAAGGTTGAGCCAATCATTATGGAGCACAAGCCTAGTAAGGAGGAATAAGGTTGGAGAGACTTCCTTAAGGAATTTGAAACCCATGGTACTCAAGCTATCCACTAGACTCAACAGGGACTCTACTAAGAACCCTCTAAACTTTAGTCAGTCAAAAGAAGTAGATTTTCCTCTTCCAAAACCTGATGAAGGACAAAGTTTTGAGTGGCAGCATCATAAGTACAAAGAGACCAATGATGTAGTGGAAAGAATGAATATGGCTATCATTTATAGAGAGGGAAAGAGTATCTGTGTGATGCAAAGACATCCCAAATTCTCTAAAGCCAAGAGGGAAGAAACCATGAGGTTAAAGGAAGAAGCTAAAAGGCTGAAGGCTGACAAAAGAGCACAAGCAAAGCTTGAAAAACAGCTAGAGTCAAGTCCGACTGAAGAAAGGGAGAAGATTGAAGACAAGAGTGAGAAAACAAGATTGAAAGCAAAAATATGGATATGGGGAATGTGGTAGGTGAGAGTGTAGAGGAAAGAAAGGAATGGCAGAAAGGGAACTGAAAGAAGGCAATGCAAAAAGGAAGAGTGGAGATGACATGAAGAAACCCAATCTAAATCTAAACCACTACCTTCTATTCCTGAACCCATTGTGCCTGATCCCTATTTAAATATCCATGGTGAAACAATCATTCCTAAGGAGGAACCCATTGATTGGGACACCATCAAATTGCCCACCTTCTTAAATACTTCTCCACCACCAAAGAAACAGAAAAGAAAAACCAAATCAACACCTCCCCTAACCTCAAGAAAATTCACTCAGAAACCCAAGCCTAAGCCACAAGCCTCAAAGGATGATTATGTTCATATTTGTGACATAAAGGAACAGACAGATATGAACTCTACCTGGATGACCTGGAGGAAGTAAGGGGAATAGATGCCTACAGACGGCTACCAGAAAGATTAGTGTTCAAGTACAAAGGAAATGGGGAAAGGACTTGGCCCTTTTATAGAATTCTGGATGAAGGCTATTCTACCTTGGTTAGAGTCTACTCAGCTATCAAAAGGGATTCTGGCTTTACCAGGATTGCCAAAACTGAGATTCTCAACAAGATTGCCAGCATAAGGAAAACTTGGTGGGAGCCCAATTCCTTGCCTAGAACATTACTCATCCCTGAGCATGGAATTACGAATCACAAATTACCTCATGGCTGATGGAGTTCAGAGACAATAAAGGAGTCAGAAGATTCTTCAGACTTGAAAGACCAGCTCAAAATTGCCAGTAATGAAACTCTCAAGGACATGCAATCTAAGTTGGACATCAGTGAAGAAGATGAAGCTGAATTCTACAGACAACTCCAACGTCAAGTAGAGAAAAATGACAGGAAGGCTAGGGAAGAAAACAAGGGATCAAAGGAAAAGAAAATAATCTGCTCAGCCTAAAGGAGCATCCTTGGAAACAATGTAATCCTTCAATTCTATCTCAGTACATACACTTTTGCAGCACTTTTGAATTTCTACTTGATTTCAATTCATATATTTATTAAGTGTTTTGTTATCATCAAGTTAAACCCAAATTTATGCCTACAATTCTAGTAGACATAAATAGGGGGAGATTGTTATGAATATGTGTATTAGTTTGATGATAAGTTAACAAAAAACTTAAGTAGAAATCTGGTGTTTGTAGCCTCAACGGATAAGACCATTATGGCTATCCGTTGATGGAAGTAGCTTTACTTAGATATAAGTTTAGTATTGTAGCACATTTCAATTTCTGTATTCTAGTTATAACTCCTTAGATGTTGTGGGAAATTATAAGTCATGTTGACTACTAGTGGATATGCAAATAGGAGGGCTAACTGTAAATATTTAATGCCTTGTAATTTTGTATAAGTGAAGTAGTATCAACTGATAAGTTAAAGGTCTTAAACGGATAAGAAACAAAGCTTCAACGGATGTCTCTAAAGCTTCAATGGATAACATCCATCAACGGATGAGTGCATCAACGGATAAAGCTTCAACTGCTAATGCATCAACGGAATAAAGCCTTCAACGGATGAAAGCTTCAACGGACGCTAAGTTCAATAGTAGTTGACAGTGATAATTCATAAGCTGATAAGCTGACAGAGGCACACGGGTTGACAGAGATAATTGGAATGTGGCAGCCTCTTGGAGGAATCAAGAAAATGCAGCATTTCCATTCTGGTGCAAACAAGGAAGTATTCAAAGATTCACAGATTATCCTAGATTGCATTGGATAAAGAAATGAAGAAGAAACATGTGAAGAATCTTTCAATTGTATTTTATATTTTGTCTTCACTCGTAAACTTGGTGATATATAAACCAAGTTGCAGCTAGTAACTAGAATGTGAATTTTTCCAGAGCTGTTTAGAAAAACATTGAGAGAAAATCATCTAGTTTGTACTAGGAAGCAGCTGTGATCAATTTCTTGAATCACAGATTTTCTGAAATAACACATCTCTGGTGGAACAACAAATCCACCAGAAAAGTTTTTTAAGTCTTTTGTATTCTTTACATTTGTGTTTGAATATATATTTGTCTGCATTAGCTCAAAGCAATTCACACACACTTGTTCATCAAAACACATAGTCTTTGAAACTGCTCAAAACTTGAAAAAGTTTGAGATTTACATTCAACCCCCTTCTGTAATCTCATTGTTAGTTCCTTGGGAATAAAAGAATGTAAACTTTCGTATGTTATTGATATTCCTATGATACTCCAAATAATTATGATCTGGTTCTTCGAGGGAGGTTGTTACATTCAATCCGGCTATATGTAATTGGTTTTGATTTCATTTAGCTAGTCATCACTTGTGCAATTGATCAATTAAGTAAGTTAATTGGCCAATTGTAACATTAATGATCAGTTATATGGAGATCAATTCCAATTAGATTAAGTCAAATTTTGATGTGACTTTCAAATCCGAATCTAAACAATGAGGAATTGGGGAAAAGTAAGGACGCTAGTAGAATTCAGAAAATTGCTGCAAATGTATGAGTTTTTACTTGGATGAGCATGCCCTTCATAATGGACAAGAGAAATAAAAAGTCATTTGTATGAAAAGTTAGAAAACTGTTTTCAAGAGTTAAAGATTTAAGATGAAGCAACGAGAAGAAAGGAAGAAGGGAGATGGAATAAAGCAGAGATAAATAGTTACACCAATATGGATTTTTATTAGACAGTCAAGGAGATTTTATACGTCTGCAACAAAGTTTTATGAAAGAACGTCTTGTTTCCAAATTTTTGTGGTAATCATACAATAAATGATTTATCAAGTATTTCTGTTTTGGACTAAGTGTGAGATATAGTTTTAATTCAGTTTCCGATTGATATTGATACTTAGGTTGTTGTTAGATATCGGAAGTGGTATAATACAAATGATACATGTTTAATTCATAATGGAATGTGTGAGCATCAAAGTTCGTATTAATATCTAATTTGATATAACAGCAAAATGAGTATTAATGTCAAGGGTTCGGTTTTGAATCAGCTAAGAGAATGAAGAACGGAGATAGGAAAGGAAGTGGAATAAAAAGGATGATAAAGAAACTATATAAGATGCCAGGATATAGGTAAGATATGGGTAATATGAACGACAATGAAGATGGCTGGAGTTGAGCAAGGACTATGATTGTACGATTAACTATCACCCAGGAAAAGCAAACGTAGTAACAAATGCATTAAGAAGAAAGGAAAGACCGAACGTATTGACTGTGTCAGAAGAATCATACAAGAATTTCAAAAGTTAAAAATTTGATGCCAGAACTTGCAAACCTAATGATGCAAAAGATGTATAGTATGACTTTTCAGCCAGGATTGCTAGAGAGGTAAAGAAATGTCAAGGGAAAATAATAGATTAAAATATTAACCGTTAAAGAAAAATATATATATATACTCAAAAGATGATCAAGACATTCCCAGATTTTATTTCAGAATTTGGGATTCCAATAGTGACAGAATTGAAGGATGGAACTTTACAAGAAACTTACAACTCAAGACATTCGGTCTGTGCATGAAGTTCCAATGTGTATAAAGATTTAGAGGGAAATTATTGGTGGCCGGATATGAAAAAAGAAAAGGTGGGATAGATTAGCAAATGTTAGACGTATCGAGGAGTTAAGGCGGGACATCAAAGACTAGACGGATATATTTCACCAAGAAACGTTATGGTGATGCCACCTGAGAACCAAAGGTGAGGAAAACATTAATTGCATTATTATTGATAGGTTATTTAAACCTGATCATTCTCATTTAGTAATAAACAGTTTATTCCATAGATGGGTTAGTTGTTGCTTGAAGAAATGGTGGTACGTCATCAAATCCAGGAACTAGTTTGTAGATGATTAATATTGTGTAATTTGAAATTTGACAAGAATATTCAGAATACGATAAATTATGTCGAACTAGAATGGTATGTACTACTTCTAGAGGAATGGATATTAAGTAAAGCGGAACTAAAATGATAGGAATTTGGTTGAAAAATGATAACTCAAGAGATTCAAGCTACTCCGAAGGTATGATACGAGACATAGATGTCAAAGAAAATTTTCTGATAGTATGACATAAGGAAAGAATAAACGTTATATGTGATTAGACGTCAAGGAAAACATTACGGTCAGTTTCGTATGAGAACTCCTTAGAATCAAATAAATGATGATATGGGTTAAAAATATGCCGGTGATACCTCCAGGTTAGTGTACTTTCTTTAAAATGGTATGAGATCTTCGCTCAACATCCTCGATTGTGCTTCAAGGAAAATAAAATATGGTGATAAGTCTGTGCGTCAGTCATATTCCGTCGAGATCTTCTCGTTAATTCTTAACTCTGGAATAATCTCGAGAACGTTAGAAATCGAATACGCCATGTCTCCAGTATATCAATTGTAGATGGACGAGAAGATTAAAAGAACGATTAAAATGCTTCGAATGCGATTGGAAGTGAAAGAGAATAGCAGGCAGTGCACCTTTGCCATGAATTACTAGAATTACAAAGAAAAGATAATTAGTAAGCATTATGCTGGTCCTTTTGAGACAGTAAATAGTCAGGATAAGTGTAAAGTAAGTTGGCTTCACCGCCACACGTTTAGCAGATTCGTAGGGTATTTATACGTGTATACTCAGGAAAAGTAATTTAGCTCCATTATATATAAATGGAGACTCGAGTTGAATTAAATGAGCAACAGATAGAATATGATGTCAGCGAGAGGTTGTTAAGTAATGATTGATGCTGCGAGTAAAAGTTTATGAAAGTTATAAGGTTGAGGAATCAACCCGAGAAAATGAAAGTGAAATACTTGAATGTATCCACTATCTGATCCTTAGAGTGATTCTGAGGACATAATCCTTTTAAGAGGGGAAGGATGTAACATCCGAGAAATCGTGTGTAATTTTTTTATATTAATAAGTAATTCTTATATGATTATTATGTGATTTTTGGTAAATTATCTGAGGATTGGTGTGAATATGTGAATGCTTATATGTGATACAGTATAAGTTTGCTAATCTTATTATGACCAGAATAAAATATAGATAATTATGGTATTTTTATGGTAAGTTTTGGGCTGTTAAATGATTTTATATTGATTTATTAATTTATTAATTATTTTCTGAATAATTACAAAATTATTTTATAAAGCTGAGAATCATCTGACTTCAACCGTTTTTACGTTTTTACAACCCGAAACTCTTCCGATCCTTCCTAACCTAATCTGGTAATTCCGGACATTTTCTAGTGTTTTGACTTTTTCGATCCGGATTACGGTTTGGACCTGTGCGCGGCCCGACGCAAGATTTTCGATACGATAATCATTTCTGTGAACCAACAAATCCCGTATTTCGAAAGACGGAATATTATTACGTTATTTTCATATATAGTGTTTTATAAGAATCCCGGTTTGGATAATTATCCAATACGGGTATCGAATCGGATCGTTTTTTGCAGTTACTTAGCGGCTAAGCAACTAATTTAACGATCCAAAACGATCCAGAACGAACCAATATTCCGTAAATATAAATAGCATATTTCTTATTTCATTTTTATTCGTTTATTCATTTACAACCAGTAAAAATATAATAATTACAGAGAAAAACCTAAAAATGATACGTTCTTGAGAATCAAACGTATAAACGTAGGCGTTATCGAACTCCGATTCGGGCATGTAATATATCAAAACCAAGCTCTCGAAATCTTCTTTCTTGATTCAATCATCTGTTTTGCCCAGAAATCAAGGTATTTTTCTGATTTAATTATTTTATTTCGATTATTTATGAATTAAAATAAGAATTTTTATTCTGATGTTGTTTGTATGATTTGACGGCATAAATCTGGTAGATAATTTTCTCCTGGTCAATTTGGTATATTATATGTCAAAAACAGAGTCAATAACATATAGAAAATGAGGTTTGATTTTCGGATTAATTGAATTAGGGTTTTAATTATTATGAATGTTCTTAATCAGATTTGGGAACTTTTGATTCATTGATTCTGGGTATGTTTGAGTTACAGTAGTCGACAGATCGTATCAAAACGAGTTAATTCATGTAATTATATGCATCATTGGATGCCTGTAGTGAATCGCCGGAGAAGCTCGAAGCTTCGCCGGCGTTAATGGCAGTTTCATCGGAAAGCCGATCGGGGCTTGTTTTCGTTGGTTATTGACGTGTCTGTGTTGCAAAAGAACTGTAGAATGATTTCCCTCAAGAAACCGGATCGAACAGCGTGTAAATAAGCGGATTGAAGCTCGCCCGAAAATATCCCCGGCCGCCGGATTCTGCTGTTCTTCCGGCCGGGTTATGGATCTTTTCCGGACCCATTTTTCGAATTAACAGACCCGGTTTCGATCTCAAATTCCCCTAAATCAAAAACCTGGAACTGTTTCTGATTTCTTTATTTTAAAAATCATTTTCAAAATTCTGTTTTATTTATAAAAATTCATTTTAACTTCTAAAAAATTCCTATTTAATTTTGAAAATTATTTTTAAATTCAAAATAAATCTTAATTATTTAATTAATTTTAGTTGATAATAATTATTTAATTATTCAATTAATTTAGATATTAATTGATTAATTAATTTAATTATTTATTAATTAATTTTAACTGATTATTTAATTGGATTTAATTATTAAAAATTCCGAAAAATAGTTTCGAGTTTTAAAATATTATTTAAAATTATTTTCAAGACTCGATAATTATTATAAAATTATTTTAAAGTCAGATACGGGTATTCGAACCCTATTATTTAATTATAAAATGATTCGGAGTCCAATTTATATTCCGAAAAATGTTCAAAAATTCATATTAAATACCTGAAAAATCATTTTGACCCCGAATCTTCCTTGAAAAAATTATTTTGATTGAATATCTTGCGTGCTATGTGCTACGTGCTATCTGATTGATGTGTTATATGCCTATATGGTTATTGTTTGACTATTTTAGTCATAACTTTAATCCGTACATCGAATTTCGGTAAAACGAAGGGTAGATGAAAGCTTATGACGTCTATGTGACGATTAGAATAATATGAGTATGAATAATTGATAGATACTTGTGATGCCTAAGAGAGTCAGCAAGGCATAAAAAAGAAAACCAGTGATCCATAAATAGAATCAAAGTGTCGAAAGAGAAGGCAAGTGATTGATAAATAGAAGAAAGGCATAGAAAGAGAAGGAAAGTGGTTGATGAATAAAACTATTAGATGAGTACAAGTAAGTGGAAATCTTCGGTGATAAGGCAAGTACCCTCTGAACCTTCTTCAAGATACATTGCAAATATTTTTCGATCTGTTTCATAATATGTCGCTATTATTCAAAATATCTCATGTTTGTACTGCAAGCACTTTTAAACTATTTAACCCTTGAACTCTGATTCTTATTGATCTTGAGCCATAAGCCTTATTCTTCATAAACCATGATTGTTGAATTCCCATATACGATCCAAACACATTACGGATACTACTCCACAAAATACATATCTACCACATACTGATTTCTGATATTGCATTGCCTTGATATACCAATCCTTATTCCTTGATTACAGAAGACAATCCTTGGAACCCTTGAACCCCTAGTCTTCCTGATTTCTGATTCTTTCCTTATTGAAAGCCAAACTTTTTGAATCTCTTGTTCTACCTTCATGGTGTATGAATCACCTATACTTCAAGATAAATGTTGTTTATATTTCAGCTTATTGATTCACATTGGTTTTCATATTGAATGGTTTTAGAAGTGGATGGTTTTATAAATGTGGACCAGATTCGTGGTCATAATAGGCCAATGCGTGCCTTGGATCCAGTATATAGAGCAAAGATGGGAGCCTTGCTCGGGGTTAGTGCATGACTGATCAGCAGGCTAACCTTGGTTTTTAAAATGAAAAGTGAATATCCAATTCTAATAATTGCTTATTCAGAAACTTGATTCTTTTGAATCATTTCAATTGGTGATTGTTTAACCTCAATTGCTGCTATTATTACTTGCTGAGCTAGTAAGCTCACTCTTGCAAACTTTTTATGTTTTCAACAGTTGGAAAGGAAATTATTGGTAACGAGGATTTCCTGTCCAGTGTGCGAGCTAGGATTTCCGTTTAAGTTGGATCAAGCTAGAAGGAGCTTTATTTATTGATGAGTTGTGTAAGATTGTAAGTACGATATCCTTAGCCATTATAAGTTGAATTAGGTAGGATTTGGTACGATGTAATAAAAGTTAAGTTTATGGCTTATTTTC
>NW_027419736.1:0-9368 GCF_009905375.1 Apium graveolens | reverse complement strand
AAATGATTTTTTCGACGATCCAACCGTACGGATGTTAAGATATATCAATTTTAGTCCTATGAAAAAATTTAAAAAAATTAGAAATTCATCTGCATGTCAGGATTAGAAAAATCGGTAAAAGTACACTCCCTCACAACGGACTCGTTCCCGATTTGCAAGATTATTTTTTAAATGATTTTTTCGAATCCAACGGATGTAAGATATATCAATTTAGTCTATAAAAAAATTATAAAAAAATTAGAAATTCATCTTGCGTCGGATTAGAAAAATCCGGTAAAAGTACTCCGACAACGAGACGCGTTCCCGATTTACAAGATTAATTTTTAAAATGAAATTTTCGACGATCCAACCGTACGGATGTTAAGATATATCAATTTTAGTCATATGAAAAAATTATTAAAAAAATTGAAATTCATCTTGCATGTCAGGATTAGAAAAAATCCGGTAAAAGTACCCCTCCCGACAACGAGACTCGTTCCCGATTTACAAGATTAATTTTTAAAATGTTTTTCGACGATCCAACCGTACGGATGTTAAGATATATCAATTTTAGTCCTATGAAAAAATTATAAAAAAATTAGAAATTCATCTTGCATGTCAGGATTAGAAAAATCCGGTAAAAGTACCCCTCCGACAACGAGACTCGTTCCCGATTTAAGATTAATTTTTAAAATGATTTTTTCGACGATCCAACCGTACGGATGTTAAGATATATCAATTTTAGTCTATGAAAAAATTATAAAAAAATTAGAAATTCATCTTGCATGTCAGGATTAGAAAAATCCGGTAAAAGTACCCTCCGACAACGAGACTCGTTCCCGATTTACAAGATTAATTTTTAAAATGATTTTTCGACGATCCAACCGTACGGATGTTAAGATATATCAATTTTAGTCATATGAAAAAATTATAAAAAATTAGAAATTCATCTTGCATGTCAGGATTAGAAAAATCCGGTAAAAGTACCCTCCCACAACGAGACTCGTTCCCGATTTACAAGATTAATTTTTAAAATGATTTTTTCGACGATCCAACCGTACGGATGTTAAGATATATCAATTTTAGTCCTATGAAAAAATTAAAAAAATTAGAAATTCATCTTGCATGTCAGGATTAGAAAAATCCGGTAAAAGTACCCCTCCCAACAACGAGACTCGTTCCCGATTTACAAGATAATTTTTAAAATGATTTTTTCGACGATCCAACCGTACGGATGTTAAGATATATCAATTTTAGTCATATGAAAAAATTATAAAAAAAGAAATTCATCTTGCGTCAGGATTAGAAAAATCCGGTAAAAGTACTACCGACAACGAGACTGTTCCCGATTTACAAGATTAATTTTTAAAATGATTTTCGACGATCCAACCGTACGGATGTTAAGATATATCAATTTTAGTCATATGAAAAAATTATAAAAAATTAGAAATTCATCTTGCATGTCAGGATTAGAAAAATCCGGTAAAAGTACCCCTCCCGACAACGAGACTCGTTCTCGATTTACAAGATTAATTTTTAAAATGATTTTTTCGACGATCCAACCGTACGGATGTTAAGATATATCAATTTTAGTCATATGAAAAAATTATAAAAAAATTAGAAATTCATCTTGCATGTCAGGATTAGAAAAATCCGGTAAAAGTACCCTCCCACAACGAGACTCGTTCCCGATTTACAAGATTAATTTTTAAAATGTTTTTCGACGATCCAACCGTACGGATGTTAAGATATTTCAATTTTAGTCATATGAAAAAATTATAAAAAAATTAGAAATTCATCTTGCATGTCAGATTAGAAAAATCCGGTAAAAGTATACTCCGACAACGAGACTCGTTCCCGATTTACAAGATTAATTTTTAAAATGATTTTCGACGATCCAACCGTACGGATGTTAAGATATATTTTAGTCCTATGAAAAAATTATAAAAAAATTAGAAATTCATCTTGCATGTCAGGATTAGAAAAATCCGGTAAAAGTACCCCTCCCGACAACGAGACTCGTTCCCGATTTGCAAGATTAATTTTTAAAATGATTTTTTCGACGATCCAACCGTACGGATGTTAAGATATTCAATTTTAGTCTATGAAAAAATTATAAAAAAATTAGAAATTCATCTTGCGTCAGATTAGAAAAATCCGGTAAAAGTACTACTCGACAACGAGACTGTTCCCGATTTACAAGATTAATTTTTAAAATGATTTTTCGACGATCCAACCGTACGGATGTTAAGATATATCAATTTTAGTCTATGAAAAAATTATAAAAAATTAGATTCATCTTGCATGTCAGGATTAGAAAAATCCGGTAAAAGTACCTCCCGACAACGAGACTCGTTCCCGATTTACAAGATTAATTTTTAAAATAATTTTTTCGACGATCCAACCGTACGGATGTTAAGATATATCAATTTTAGTCTATGAAAAAATTATAAAAAAATTAGAAATTCATCTTGCATGTCAGGATTAGAAAAATCCGGTAAAAGTACCCCTCACAACGAGACTCGTTCCCGATTTGCAAGATTAATTTTTAAAATGATTTTTTCGACGATCCAACCGTACGGATGTTAAGATATTCAATTTTAGTCATATGAAAAAATTATAAAAAAATTAGAAATTCATCTTGCATGTCAGGATTAGAAAAATCCGGTAAAAGTACCCTCCGACAACGAGACTCGTTCCCGATTTACAAGATTAATTTTTAAAATTTTTCGACTCCAACCGTACGGATGTTAAGATATATCAATTTTAGTCCTATGAAAAAATTATAAAAAATTAGAAATTCATCTTGCATGTCAGGATTAGAAAAATCCGGTAAAAGTACCCCTCCGACAACGAGACTCGTTCCCGATTTACAAGATTAATTTTTAAAATGATTTTTTCGACGATCCAACCGTACGGATGTTAAGATATTCAATTTTAGTCATATGAAAAAATTATAAAAAAATTAGAAATTCATCTTGCGTCAGGATTAGAAAAATCCGGTAAAAGTACTCGAACGAGACTCGTTCCCGATTTACAAGATTAATTTTTAAAATGATTTTTCGACGATCCAACCGTACGGATGTTAAGATATATCAATTTTAGTCATATGAAAAAATTATAAAAAAATTAGAAATTCATCTTGCATGTCAGGATTAGAAAAATCCGGTAAAAGTACCCCCCCGACAACGAGACTCGTTCCCGATTTACAAGATTAATTTTTAAAATGATTTTTCGACGATCCAACCGTACGGATGTTAAGATATATCAATTTTAGTCCTTATGAAAAAATTATAAAAAAATTAGAAATTCATCTTGCATGTCAGGATTAGAAAAATCGGTTAAATGTACCCCTCACGACAACGAGACTCGTTCCCGATTTACAAGATTAATTTTTTAAAATGATTTTTTCGACGATCCAGCCGTACGGATTGTTAAGATATATCAATTTTTAGTCCTATGAAAAATTATAAAAAAATTAGAAAATTCATCTTGCATCGTCAGAATTAGAATAAATCCGGTAAAAGTACCCTCTCGACAACGAGACTCGTTCCCGATTTACAAGATTAATTTTTAAAATGAATTTTTCGACTGATCCAACCGTACGGGATGTTAAGATATATCAATTTTAGTCATATGAAAAAATTATAAAAAATTTAGAAATTCATCTTGCATGTCAGGATTAGAAAAATCCGGTAAAAGTACCCCTCTCCCGACAACGAGACTCGTTCCCGATTTACAAGATTAATTTTTTAAAATATTTTTTTCGACGATCCAACCGTACGGATGTTAAGAATATCAATTTTAGTCCTCATGAAAAATTATAAAAAAATTAGAAATTCATCTTTGCATGTCAGGATTAGAAAAATCCGGGTAAAAGTACCCCTCCCGACAACGAGACTCGTTCCCGATTTACAAGATTAATTTTTAAAATGATTTTTTCGACGATCCAACCGTTACGGATGTTAAGATTATTTCAATTTTAGTCATATGAAAAAATTATAAAAAAATTAGAAATTCATCTGGCATGTCAGAATTAGAAAAATCCGGTAAAGTACTCCTCAGAACAACGAGACTCGTTCCCGATTTACAAGATTAATTTTAAAATGAATTTTTCGACTGATTCCAACCGTACGGATGTTAAGATATATCAATTTTAGTCCTATGAAAAAATTATAAAAAATTAGAAATTCATCTTGCATGTCAGGATTAGAAAAATCCGGTAGTAAAAGTACCCCTCCCGACAACGAGACTCGTTCCCGATTTACAAGATAATTTTTAAAATGATTTTTTCGACGATTCCAACCGTACGGATGTTACGATATATCACTTTTTAGTCATATGAAAAAATTATAAAAACAATTAGAAATTCATCTTGCGTCAGGATTAGAAAAATCCGGTAAAAGTACTACTCGACAACGAGACGTTCCCGATTTACAAGATTAATTTTTAAAATGATTTTCGACGATCCAACCGTACGGATGTTAAGATATATCAATTTTAGTCATATGAAAAAATTATAAAAAAATTAGAAATTCATCTTGCATGTCAGGATTAGAAAAATCCGGTAAAAGTAACCCTCCCGACAACGAGACTCGTTCCCGATTTACAAGATTAATTTTTAAAATAATTTTTTCGACGATCCAACCGTACGGATGTTAAGATATATCAATTTTAGTCCTATGAAAAAATTATAAAAAAATTAGAAATTCATCTTGCATGTCAGGATTAGAAAAATCCGGTAAAAGTACCCTCCCAACAACGAGACTCGTTCCCGATTTACAAGATTAATTTTTAAAATGATTTTTTCGACGATCCAACCGTACGGATGTTAAGATATATCAATTTTAGTCATATGAAAAAATTATAAAAAAATTAGAAATTCCTCTTGCACGTCAGAATTAGAAAAATCAGTAAAAAGTACTACTCCCGGACAACGAGACGCGTTCCCGATTTACAAGATTAATTTTTAAAATGAAATTTTCGACGATCCAACCGTACGGATGTTAAGATATATCAATTTGTATTCATATGAAAAAATTATAAAAAATTTGAAATTCATCTTGCATGTCAGGATTAGAAAAATCCGGTAAAAGTACCCCTCTCGACAACGAGGACTCGTTCCCGATTTACAAGATTAATTTTTAAAATGATTTTTTCGACGATCCCAACCGTACGGATGTTAAGATATATCAATTTTAGTCCTATGAAAAAATTATAAAAAAATTAGAAATTCATCTTGCATGTCAGGATTAGAAAAATCCGGTAAAGTACCCTCCCAGACAACGAGACTCGTTCCCGATTTACAAGATTAATTTTTTAAAATGATTTTTTCGACGATCCAACCGTACGGATGTTAAGAATATCAATTTTATTCCTATGAAAAAATTATAAAAAAATTAGAAATTCATCTTGCATGTCAGGAATTAGAAAAATCCGGGTAAAAGTTACCCCTCTCAGACACGAGACTGGTCACGATTTACAAGATTAATTTTTAAAATGATTTTTTTCACGATCCAACCGTACGGATGTTAAGATATATCAATTTTAGTCATATGAAAAAATTATAAAAAATTGAAATTCATCTTGCATGTCAGGATTAGAAAAATCCGGTAAAAGTACCCTCCCGCAACGAGACTCGTTCCGATTTACAAGATTAATTTTTAAAATGATTTTTTCGACGATCCAACCGTACGGATGTTAAGATATATCAATTTTAGTCCTATGAAAAAATTATAAAAAAATTAGAAATTCATCTTGCATGTCAGGATTAGAAAAATCCGGTAAAAGTACCCCTCCGACAACGAGACTCGTTCCCGATTTGCAAGATTAATTTTTAAAATGATTTTTTCGACGATCCAACCGTACGGATGTTAAGATTTCAATTTTAGTCATATGAAAAAATTATAAAAAAATTAGAAATTCATCTTGCGTCAGGATTAGAAAAATCCAGTAAAAGTACTACTCCGACAACGAGACTCGTTCCCGATTTACAAGATTAATTTTTAAAATTTTTTCGACGATCCAACCGTACGGATGTTAAGATATATCAATTTTAGTCTATGAAAAAATTATAAAAAAATTAGAAATTCATCTTGCATGTCAGATTAGAAAAATCCGGTAAAAGTACCCTCCGACAACGAGACTCGTTCCCGATTTACAAGATTAATTTTTAAAATAATTTTTCGACGATCCAACCGTACGGATGTTAAGATATTCAATTTTAGTCATATGAAAAAATTATAAAAAAATTAAAATTCTTGCGTCAGAATTAGAAAAATCCAGTAAAAGTACTACTCGGAACGAGACGTTCCCGATTTACAAGATTAATTTTTAAAATGATTTTCGACGATCCAACCGTACGGATGTTAAGATATATCAATTTTTCATATGAAAAAATTATAAAAAATTTGAGATTCATCTTGCATGTCAGGATTAGAAAAATCCGGTAAAAGTACCCCTCCCGACAACGAGACTCGTTCCCGATTTACAGGAAAAGACAGCTGAAGTTAACATAGGCTTAATGACAAAGAAGCAGCTTAAGCATAAGCTGAAAGATGTTAAGAATGCAAACAAGGTAAAATCACCTAGGAAAAACAGGAATGGAAAGGAAGGTGTGAATAAAAGCAATAACTATAAATCTGTTCCTGATGCTCCTAGGAAAGCGTGTCATAACTGTGGAAGTTCTAACCATCTGGCTTCTTTTTGCAGGAAGAATAAGAATATTAACTCCTTATCTACAAAATCAGGAGTTAAGAGTCAGTCTGTTAGATACAAACCACAAGATCCTTGTTTTCATTGTGGTAGTTTATGGCATTCCATTTATACTTGTAAGGAATATCATAGTTTGTACTATGATTATTATCAAATAAAACCTTCTTTAAAGAAAGTTTCTGTTGTTCCTTCTAGTGTAAGTTCTGATTCAAAGTCTGGTAGTATAAGTTCTGATAAGAAAACTGTTAACATAAAATCTGATGCTAAATCCGCTGCAAATGTTAACAAACCTAAAAAGGCCAAAGGATCCAAGCAAGTCTGGGTCCTTAAAACTAATAATTAGTGGTCTTTTTGATTGCAGGGCAACAGGAAAAATATTTTAGTTCTGGACAGTGGATGTTCAGGACATATGACTGGAAATAAGGCCCTGCTATCAGACTTTGTGGAGAAAGCTGGCCCAAGTGTTTCTTATGGAGATGGCAACATTGGAAAAACTTTGGGATATGGCAATATCAATCTTGGGAATGTCATCATTAAAGATGTAGCTCTGGTCTCAGGACTTAAACACAACTTACTGAGTATAAGTCAAATCTGTGACAGAGGTTATCATGTTGATTTCTTTGCAGAACATTGTGAAATAGTTAGTAAATCTAAAGAAAAAATTGTTCTGAAGGGATTCAGGCGTGGTAACATTTATGAAGCTAAGCTTTCAACAAGTTCTGATGGTTCTGCAATCTGTTTAGTGAGTAGAGCCTCAACTGAAGAAAGCTGGAATTGGCACAAGAAACTCTCTCATTTAAACTTCAACAAGATAAATGAACTGATCAAGAAAGATCTTGTGAGAGGACTGCCAAAATCAGTGTTTGTTCCTGATGGTCTTTGTGACTCATGTCAGAAGGCTAAACAAAGAAAATCTTCGTTCAAGAGCAAGACTGAATCATCAATTCTTGAGCCTTATTATATGCTTCATGTTGATCTATTTGGTCCAGTGAATGTCATGTCTATTGCAAAGAAGAAATATGCGTTGGTCATAGTAGATGAGTTCACCAGATACACATGGGTGTATTTCTTGCACACAAAAAGTGAAACTGCATCTATCCTGATTGATCATGTCAAACATCTGGATAAATTGATCAAAGATTCTGTGAAAATTTTGAGGAGTGATAATGGCACTGAATTCAAGAATCTGATAATGGAAGAGTTCTGCAAAAATCATGGAATAAAGCAGGAATTTTCTGCTCCTGGAACTCCACAGCAAAATGGAGTTGTTGAAAGGAAGAATAGAACTCTCATTGAAGCTGCACGAACAATGCTTGAAGAAGCAAAGCTTCCAACCTATTTCTGGGCTGAAGCTGTGCAGACTGCTTGTTTTACTCAAAATGCAACACTCATTAACAAGCATGGAAAAACACCATATGAGATGGTGAAGAACAAGAAGCCAAATCTCAAATACTTTCATGTATTTGGATGTAAGTGTTTTGTTCTCAAGACTCATCCTGAACAGCTATCCAAGTTTGATCTAAAAGCTGATGAGGGAATCTTTGTTGGATATCCACTTTCTACAAAAGCCTTCAGAGTCTATAATTTGAGAACAAAAGTGGTCATGGAATCTATCAATGTCTCTTTTGATGACAAGAAGATCACTGGACTTGAAGATTGCATTGATCATGATCAGCTGAGATTTGAAAATGAAGATTCATATTCTGATACCTCAAGTCCTGACAGTCTAAGTCCTGATACTGTAAATTCTGATGGATTAAACTCTGATGTTATTGAAACTGTGGTGACTACGTCAAAGGAAGATGCACCAATGCAGGGGGAGCATACTCAAGATATTATCACATCTCAAGAAGCATCAGAACATACATCTGGCTCTTCAAATTCTGATTCGTCAAGTTCTGATAAGCCAAGTACTGACAGTACTGAAAATCTAAATACTGAAGGATCCAACTCAGAGAGCATAGTTTCAGGGGGAGCATCAGAAAATGAAACCGAAGACAGCATGAATCATGGGGGAGCATCCAGTTCTAGAGAAAATCTTCCATCTGCAAGGAAGTGGACAAAATCACATACACCTGATTTGATAATTGGAAATCCTGAGGCAGGTGTCAGAACTAGAACAGGTACTTCGAATGAATGTCTTTACAATTCTTTTCTCTCTCAGTCTGAGCCAAAGAAAGTGGAAGAAGCTCTTCAAGATGCTGATTGGGTGCAAGCAATGCAGGAAGAGTTGAATGAATTTGAAAGAAACAAAGTCTGGACCTTAGTGCCAAGACCTAAGAATAGATCGGTTGTTGGTACAAAGTGGGTATTCAGAAACAAAACTGACAGTGATGGCATAATTGTAAGGAACAAGGCAAGGCTGGTTGCAAAAGGATATTCTCAACAGGAGGGAATTGACTATGATGAAACATTTGCTCCAGTTGCTAGGTTAGAAGCCATAAGGATATTCATGGCTTATGCTGCTCACAAAAAGTTTACTGTCTTTCAAATGGATGTGAAAAGTGCTTTTCTCAATGGAGAATTGGAAGAGGAAGTATATGTTGAACAACCTCCAGGCTTTGTAGATTCCAAACATCCAGATTATGTCTACAGGCTTGATAAAGCACTTTATGGACTTAAGCAAGCTCCTAGAGCATGGTATGAGACTTTAGCTCAGTTTCTTCTGGAAAGTG
>NW_027419735.1:0-486 GCF_009905375.1 Apium graveolens | reverse complement strand
TGTCGTTTTATTTGAGAACAAAAGTTGAGTTGTCAAATCATTTTAAAAAATTGCATGTGAGTCTCGCTGATATTTATGAAATATGCAGTTATTTAAGTACACACAGTACTTATTAACTTTTCATATTTGTGAGAAGATTAGGACATCGCATGTTCTATGCATTCATTTGACAAGTCGATATTACTTTCAAAAGTTGACAAGTCGAGTTTATTTTGTTACTTTTTGTAAAAGTGAAGAACATTGTATTCCCGTAAATAAAGAATTCATTTAATTTCTTGTTGATTGAGATTATCCTTAATGAAACCCGGATATTGTAGTTTTTTTGTATAGTCGTGTTGTTTAGTGCAATTTCACAAAATGTTATAAGGGATGTTAGTAGTTATGATTTATGTTATTGTAAGGGTTCTTAAAATTGAATTTGCAATAATTTAAGACTTTGTAACCTTACTTTTGTGTACATCCACCTTATGAGTTGACATGAAAATT
>NW_027419734.1:0-5767 GCF_009905375.1 Apium graveolens | reverse complement strand
GATTGGGTAGTTCTAAAGAAAAGAGAGTAAATAATACTACCTCTGATCCAACCTCTTTGAGTGAACCAGGAGTGGGAACAACTCCTTAAATATTGAATCAACTGGAGTTTGTACAAATGGTCTACCACTCTATGCTAAAAGAAGATATCATGTTATATTTCATGACAGATGGGAGGGTATTCCATATAAGAAAGGATGTTATTCGTTTGAAGTACTTTGAAGAATTGTAACATATGTTATTTCTACTTCAAGTGAAGAAAAGGTCAACAAATGGTGTTGCCAGATACATAAGGTCTAATATTGAAAGACAGAAGAAATTATACTCTGTAAAGTCTGACAGGCCATACTATCCTAAGTACAAAGCTCACATTGGTGATATAGTTGAGATGAAGCCTAATACCACCAAAATCACTACATTTCATGGTATTAAGGGACTTGGATTCAATCTAGAGTCTAATAAAGCCTATGTCATCAGACTGGATCAAGAAATAAGGAAAGCAAACATAAATGATCTCAGGGCTGCTATCTTTCAGACAGGTGAAGATACAGTTGAACTTAAAGATGTAAAAAGGAGAATGCAGAATGAACTTGAATATGCTGAGAGAACTCTTTTGAAGAACTATCTCAGAAAAACTCCTGACATTAAAGAGATCACACACTGAAGCCAAGTCAAGGACTACAACTTTTAAATTCTAAAGTATATACAGGCTATTAAACTTGTATATTATGATAATTTACAAGTTGGGGGAGATTGTTAGATATATTTATGATGTCATGTCTAATAGTGATTTGTGTTTAGTTTTCAGATCTTAACTAACAGGACAAATCATGACTTAACTGGAAATCAGTACTTATACTGAAGTCAGAGCTTAAGATATCAGAACTTAAGTTATTAGAACTTAAGATATCAGAAGATATTTATCAGGAGATAATATCAGGACTTAAGAAGACTTTCAGATAAGGAAGGCGGCTGATTGAAAGGAAAGAAGATCAAGACTAAAACAAGAAGAGATATGTATGGAGAAGAATTCTATGAAGAATAGAATGCTTGGAAGAAAAGATAACTAGCTGATATATTTTAGGATGCAGACTTATATTCGATATCAATTAGAATATTATCTTGTAACTGTGTGTCTATATAAACACATCATAGGGTTTACACTATATATGTTATCTTAATCGGAATATTATTCATTGTAACCCTAGCAGCTCTCGTGATATTTGTTCATCACTGAGAGAGAACAGTTTCATTGTAATATTGTTTTATTAATAAGATTATTCTGTGTTTCATACTTGTATTCTTAATTCGATTTGATTGTAGTATACACTGTATTCAACCCCCTTCTATAGTATGTGTGACCTATCAAGAAGTCCATGCGAAGCTCTCAAAATTCTCTACAACTTGGGAATGGCTTTGGCTTCCAAACCTGACCTCTTTTCAGCATATTTCCTTGAAAAGCTCAATTAATCATCCAACTAATGCCTCTAATGCACAAACACAAAACACATCAAAAATATGAATGACTTGAGTCCAAAACATCAACTTAAGCCTGAAATAAAGCGTTCCAAGTAGATATAAAATCTACTTATCAGTAGCCATCCACCATCACAAGTGCATACTTCTTTCTTGAAATTGATAAGACATTACCGGTCCAAATAAGTCCATATGAATAAGTTGCAAATGTGCACTTATAGAATTCACAGTTTTACTCTTGTGACTAGTTTTATTCATTTTTCCTTTTTGACAAGCCTCACAGACCTCATTTTGAGCAAACTCCAGATTTGGTATGTCTCTTACTAACTCCTTTTTGACTAGAGTATTGATTTCCTTGTAATTCAAATGAGAGAGCTTTTTATGCCACAACTTGCTTTGTTCTTCAGATGCCTTGGTGTAGAAGCAACAAATTCCATCCTCATTTGCTGAGTCCAGGTCTGCAACAAATAGGCTTCCTTTCCTTGCTCATTTCAAAACAATTTCACTATTCTTTTTGCTGATAATTAGGCATTATCCTTTATCAAATACAATCTTGAATCCTCTATCTGTAAATTGGCTGATACTCAGGAGATCCACCTCAAGACCAACTACCAGTGCTACATCTTCAATGACAATATTTCCAAAAATTATCTTGCCATATCCCATTGTGAAACCTTTGTTGTTGTCTCCAAAAGTCATTAATGAGCCATCCATCTCCTCAAATTATGATAGCAGGGCCATATCACCTGTCATATGTCTTGAGCATCCACTGTCTATGATCCATATGACCTTCTTCACTTTGCCCTGCACACAATGAGGATAAGTGTGTTTAGCAACCCAAGCAATGTTGAGTACTTTCTTCTTGTTAACAGATTTGATAGAAGTAGAGTTTGATGATTCAGAAAGAATGGAGTTCATTGATTGATGTGCATTTTCCTTTTTAGCTGAGGACTCAATATTGACTTCCTTAAGATCTACTCTCTGCTTGTGGCAACTTGTCATTACTTTTATGTTGCAAGTATGCAATCAAACTTATCACATAATGAGTGGGGATTATTGGCTTTTGCTTCATTATACTTGCATGCTCCCAATCTTGTCTCACTAACAACCTTTTTACAAAGGTGAGTTAGATGATTTGTAGAGCCACATTTCTGACACTGTTTCCTAGGAGCATCTGCAACAAAAATAAATTTGTTGCTTTTGTTTATTCCAACCTTCCCATTTTTGTTTTTATTTTTCTTTCCTCCATTCTCATCTTTAACTTCCTTAATTGGTTTCTTAGGAGTTTGGTTTACCATGGGCTTCTTCTCAGCTTTAGAAGTTGGAATTGTTTTGGTGCATTTCTTCTCATTATCCTCATTAGAAAGTTCTCGCTTTATGATTAACTCCTCTTCACTGAAATTTACTTCACATGATTTGAATAGTGGTGAATCAACCTTTCTCAGCATAGCTGGGACATCTTCATTTACTGTTGCTTTTACCTTGTCACCTTCAACTTTCTTATTGATGTTCAATGCATCATAAACCAAGCAAATAGCTATATTAGCACATGACTTGTTCTTCAAATAATACCGACCAACTAGCTGGGATGCATTTCTGAATGATTTCAGTTTCACCTCATTCTTTTCTTCTTTTCTCTTAACACAACTTCTATTTCACTAGCACACTTGAGCTTGTTCTTTAGATATTTATTTTCTTGCTTGACTATCTCACGCTATACAAGCATTAGCTCAAACTTTTGTTTCTCACTTTCAAAATTCTCATTAACTTTTGATAACCTACTGACCTCCTTAGTGGCTGCTACCATGCTAGTGTGAATGTGGAACATTTCTATGCTCATCTTTTCTACAGTCTCCTTATACTGACTTTCATTTAAATCAATAGTGGTAAGAGTTGGTACTTGTGTTTTTTATGAGGATGACTCTTCTTGCTCCAAGGCCATGAGTGCATCGTTTCCTACTTCCTCATCATCATCATTATCTGAATCATTCAAACTCTTTCCTTCTGTAATATAAGATTTACCCTGTTATTTTCTTAGAAGAGCCTCATACTTTGCTTCCAATTCAAGATAAGCCTTGTCCTTTTTCACTTTCTTTGGCTTCCTGCATTCTATAGCAAAATGTCCAATTCATCATAATTGAAGCACCTGATCTTTGACCTGTCAACAGATCCTGTTTTGTAACCATTTTTGCTTCCAGAGTTGTACTATGCCTTTGCCTTCCAGCTGTTGTCCTTGTTGGATGTTTGTCCCTTGTTTTTGAAGAACTTTGGCTTCTTTACTCTAATATTAGAGAATTTTCTTGCTAAGTAATCCATGGACTGATCTAACTCATCCAGTTCATCCAATATATAGAATTCATCCTCTTCAAGTTCAAGAATAACTTGCTTCTGTGGTTCCTTATTCTTTTGCTCACTACTTGAAGCAACTGGAGTCTGGATTTCTAGTTCATCATCAGATGACTGGCTGTCATTTACCACTAGTGCACTTGAACCATCAACAATATGCCCTTGACCAGCTCTTAAGGATTTTCTTTGGATCATTTCCAGTTCATAGGTTTTTAGAATACCATACAAAACCCCCAGTATCTCCCTTCTCTTATAGTTGAAATCTTCTGTTCTAGATGGTCAGGAAGGGTAAGAAAAAACTTCAAGTTAACCTCTTCAGCTTCACAGTATTTTTTATGAAGCTAAAAGTCATTAATCATCTTGTTGAATATTTCAAAGACATGAGTTATGCTTTCTTTAAGTTTAGTCATGAAACCCTTATATTGAGACACCAGTGTTCCCCTTTGGTTAGATCTAACTTTCTCTGCACCTTCTATTGAGTGTCATTTATGAAACTATATTATGCTCTATTAAGCTTCGAATTGGTGTATTTGTACTCAAGTTATTGGTGTTTTAATGTGTTTTCTAGTGTTTTTGCATTTCAGGCATTAATCTGAGAATTAGGTGAATTAGCATTGATTTGATGCTAATATGGTGTTAGGATGGTGTCCAAGGAATAAAGCTCACGAAGACCGGCTCAAATCTGTAAGAAAAAGAAGAAAGATGATTTTTGGCAGAAGCCCAGCGCACTCGCGTTGATCAAGCACGCAGTCGCGCCCACTAAATCGGGTTTCAAGAATCTGTTTTGAATAGAAGACTGATTTCTGGACTTTTCTGCTGATCAGGGCTGCTATATAATCATAACTTTAGGTCGTTTTTCATAACATATCACAAGGAGAGCTGTAAGAAGACCGTGTTAGCACGATTCAACGAAGACGAAGAAGATCTTGTTTTTACTTGTGAATCTTTGTTCTAAGTTGTAACTTGGATGCTAGTTTTCTTATTTGTGAACCTTACTCTTGTTTTGTACTTGGTTTTATTTATTCGTTATAAAGACTACATTTGTTATACCATGCTATCATCGGAACCCACGTTGATGATTAGTCCGATTATGGGCTAATCGTTATCGTGGGGTTCTAGCGGATTTATTTAAGGATTTATTTAGTTGAATTGTTTTGATACCTTAGTGTGTGGTGATTGTATGATAACTAGTATTGGTTGTGCTTATTCATCTTATGAGCGTCACGAACTTATAAGATAATGTATTAATCTTTAATGAAGCGAAAGTGAATTTAAGGATTTAGAACTTGCCATGCTAGCATAGGTTCATGTATTTGTTATGCATGATTTATGGGTAATTTTAACCATCTTACTTGCCCTATGTAATTAAGGTAGATAACTTGTGCTTAAACCGTTATGTTGTCAAATTCTATAGACATATAGGGTCTCAATATAATTGGTGTCTATTCAGCTTCTATCTCTTTTGTAGATGTCTGGTAGTATGGTATTTGTGCAATAGAAGTTGGCGTTTATCAGTTTCGTGTTGTCTGATTAGTGTCATCACCATTACATGCTAAGGTTAAGAACAAAAAGGCTATTGAATGAAGTATTTAATGAAGTTAGAATCCCATGTCTGTCCCATATAAGATACAACTCTCTTTATTCTCTTAGTTATAATTGTTAGTTTAATTCTTAGTTATAAGCAACCTCAATTTGTTATCGTCTTAGAATTGAATAATAACCATACACTGTTGTTTAAGTGCATAAATTAATTAGTGTACCAAGCCAGTCCCTGTGGGAACGAATCTGATTTATATCTTATACTACTTGCGAACGTGTATACTTGCGTGTAAATTTAGCGCGTGTTTAGCGACTAACAAGTTTTTGGCGCCGCTGCCGGGGACTATAGTGTTAATTTTAGTTTATGTGTTTTCCATCAGTGGTCGTTAAAGTTCATTGACTCGGGCA
>NW_027419733.1:0-98055 GCF_009905375.1 Apium graveolens | reverse complement strand
ACTGAGGAGCAACTGCTAAGGATCTCTGATCGTTGTCTCCAAATTATTTTAAAGGTTAGATTCGATCCCTCGAATTTTTATTCATGATCTGTATGCTTTTATTTGGATTTTATATGTGTAAAAAGTGTTTTTCCATGCCCCCGCTGTGATTAAAATCCAACAATGGTATCAGAGCATAGGTTGTATGCATATAGATCTGTGGTAAAAATTTCAGAATTTTATGTGCTTGTATGAATTAATTATGATTTTTACAAGTTATATTATGGATTAATTTTGTCTGATGAGAAATCGTTTCTCAGAATAATTTTGAATATTGATCTGGGTTCTACAAGTGTTGTAAATCGTCTGGGTATTTTTTTCATAATTTTATGATGTATAGATTTTTTAATATGAAATTTTTAAAGTTCTTGCAATTAAATTCATAATTAAATAAATCATATATATATATAAATTGATTGTTTGTAAGTATATATATCTGTATCTGTACTTTGTCTGTGTTGTTTATGCTGTTGCACGGATAGAAAAGCATACAGGGCACAGGTCAGTTGTTAGGCACGGCAATCGAGAAAGAGAATCTGTCAGGCGGCTGTAGAAAATAAAAAAAAAGGGGGTGTCGCGCATTCCGGGAATGCGTTACACCCTGTGGCGCATTCACGGAATGCGTTACACCTTTTAATTGGTTAAAAGGGTTGTAACGCATCACTGGAATGCGTTACAGGGCTTGTAACGCGTTCCTGTAATGCGTTACAGCCCGACTGTCCATATTAAAATTGATTTTCTGGGAGTTTCGTAACTCCGTTTTGGGCGTGCAATATACCGTTGGATTCGTTTTTCCGAGATGGATCTAATGGATTGATCAATTTTAGTTTATATAAAAGTTTTGAACTGTTTATATTTCCATGAAGTGTTTTAAAGTTGTTTTTTAACTGTTTTAACTGCTTTTAAATGCTTCATGTGATACATAGAGATGTATAATGCTTAGACTAATGTGCTAGATGATATAACATGCCTACCTTGATGTTTATTCATGTTGATATTTGTGATATATGCTTAGTTTATCATGCGATGATAGATTTAGGTGAACTTAAATGAACATAAGGCGTTTGTTAGACAACCTAGTATAGTGAAATTGTTTCATAACCTTAATAACAATATTATGAATACAATCATGAGATTCTTGTGTTTATGAAACACGTAATTGAATATGAATTTTCAATATGAGAGAAAGGATGATTCTGTCAACAACAGATTTCTATCTGTAAGAAAGGGTTATTAAGTGACGCCTCTTGACAATGCTCCACCCGATCTGGGAATCATCTGATTATTGATTATTGATTTGAAATATTTAATTTAAAAGGAAGAATCTCTTTATAATATGATTATGATTGTAACGTAATATAATCCCTCTAAAATTAAATAATATCAAGTAGTAATTGGCCAATGACACAACGGGCTTGTGTCGGTCATAGCCTTCCAACATGATAGAAAAGTAGTTCTTATTTTTGAATCATTGTCGGTTCGTGCTACAGCCGAGGAATTTGATTTCGAAATAAGAAATACTTGTCTATTACATAGAGATGTGTACATTGAATAAGAATCTAAAGGTCGGTACATGCTACAGCCGTGGGCCTTTGGGGACTGATTCAACTGTACGGAATGTTGGGTTAGACTTGACTTAGAATATTGAGTTTGTCGTGCCACAGCCGTGACTCAATTATTCAAGAGGCTAAAGTTAGATTAGGGAATAACATAAGATATAATTGACAAGAGTTGTCTGCCTATTGAACATTACATGGCGGTTCGTGCTACAGCCGGGGTTGTGTATTGGAATGTAGGATCCCTATTCCCACTAGCATTATGAATGCTTAATTTTTCACATAGGGGGTTGAATAAATTAGGTAAACTAGTGGGAGCCACTTATGAATAAAGACCCAATTCATATAGTGTTTTGAAATGAAATCGATTATTTGCTAAGTGTTGTTATGTGTTTATCATTTACAAATTTACTTTGTACGTTATATCTTCTACACTATCACTCAGGAGCATACTGGATGCTCACAAATTGACTGGTCCTAATTATGCTGACTAGCTTCGAAACTTGAGAATTGTTCTCAGGATTGAGAAGCTGGAATACGTGATTGACTCACCTAAGCCTACTGAACCTGCTAGTGATGCACATAATGATGAACATATTGTGTATCGTAAGTGGATAGATGATGCAAATGTTGCTCAATGCATCATGCTAGCTTCCATGAACATTGAGCTACAGAAGCAACATGAGCATATGGATGCGCACACTATCCTCATGCATCTACAAGAGTTGTATGATGTGGCGGGGAGGACAGCTCGATATGAGATATCGAAGGAGCTGTTCGGTTGTAGGATGTCTGAGGGATCATCTGTGAATGACCATGTACTTAAGATGATCAATTTGATTGAACGTCTTGGACAACTTGGTTTTGCCATGGATGGGGAGCTGAGCCAAGACTTGGTCTTGCAATCGCTTCCGAGTTCGTTGTCGCAGTTTGTTGTGAACTTTCACATGAATAAGTTGGATGTCAGCCTGCCTGAACTCCACAACATGTTGAAGACTGCGGAATCGAAATTTCCCCCTAAGAAGAGTTCTGTTCTTTTAATTGGTGAAGGTTCCAATCCTAAGAAAAGGAAGAGGAACCCTTCCAAGAAGAAGAAAGTAGGTGAGAAAATGCCGGTTCCACCAAAAGCTGAAGACCCCAAGAGCAAAGTTGTTTGCTTTCACCGTAACAAGGTGGGGCACTGGAAGAGGAACTGCAAGGTTTACCTTGTAGAATTGAAGACGAAGAAGGGTAGTGAGACTATCGCTTCTGATTCAGGTATGTTCATGATAGAAGTGAATATGTCATTAAATCAAATTTCTACTTGGGTATTAGATACCGCCTGTGGTTCTTATATCTGCAATTTGTTGCAGGGACCAAGGAGAAGTAGGACTCTTGAGGAAGAGGAGGTGATTCTACTGATGGCAAATGGAGCAAGAGATGCTGCTGTAGATGTAGAATCATTTCATTTACATAGGCCTACGGGCAAGACTATTGTTTGAAATAATTGTTATTTTATTCCCTCGATTGTGAGGAATATTATTCCCATGTTAGACTTGGCTGGATTTTCATTTATTATTGAGAATAATGAATGTTCTATTCTTAGAGATAATATTCTTTATGGACGTGGTACTTTAAATAATGGTCTGTATAAATGTGACATAATTTACTTCAGATTGAACAAACTAATAAAAGAAAAGGGATGATGAAAATCTCACTTTATAGTGGCACTGCAGTCTCCATTTGTTAGACATGGAGAGAGGACTGCAAATTTGCTAGGAATAGTACACACAGATGTATGTGGACCAATGTCTAAGCAAGCCATGGGTGGATTTTCATACTTCATTACTTTCATAGATGATAGATCTAGATTCGGATATGTGTTTGATGAAACACAAGTCTGAAGCCTTTGAAAAGTTCAAAGAGTATAAGTATGAAATGGAGAAACAAACCAAACATAGTATTATAATTCTTCGATTAGATCGAGGTGGTGAATACTTTAATGGAGTGTTTCTAGATTATCTCAAAGTAAATGGTATAGTCTCCTAGTGGACTCCTCCAGATTGGTATCTGAAAGGAGAAATCGAACTTTGTTAGACATAGTTCGGTCCATGATGAGCTATGCAAATCTTCCAGTATTCCTATGGGGTTATGCATTGGAAACCTCAGCATATTTACTGAATATGGTGCCTTCCAAAATCTGTTCCTCAAACTTCATATGAGATATGGAAAGAAAGGAAACTGAGTCTTAAACACGTTAAGATTTGGGGATGTCCAGCTTATGTCAAGAAAGTTAACCCAGATAAGCTGGAATATCGATCCGTAAAATATAGTTTTGTGGGATATCCTAAAGAGACTTTAGGGTATTACTTTTACACCGATCATCGGATGTTTGTCTCCAGACATGCTACCTTCTTGGAAAAGGAGTTTATCCTTGAAGGAAACAGTGGGAGCAAAATTGAACTTGATGAAGTTCAAGAAGCACAAACTACTACAGATCAAGTGGAAACACCTGTTATGACTGAACAACCTTTTGTGGAACAGCCCATTCATAGAACAGGGAGAGTGTCTCGCCAACCTGAGAGGTGATATGGCCTTGTCATTGAGAATGACAATGAGTTGTCGATCATTGATGATGACGACCCTGTGACCTATAATGAGGCTATGAGTAGTGTTGACTCAGAGAAATGGCATAGTGCCATGAAATCCGGAATGGAATCTATGTATACGGTATACGAAAGAATGATTAGAGCAGATGGCCAGGTGGAGACCTTTAAGGCCAGGCTTTTGGCAAAAGGATTCAAACAAAGGCAATGGATTGACTTTGATGAAACTTTTTACCTATAGCCCTGTTAAAATCAGTTCGGATTTTGCTTGCGATTGCTGCTTACTACGACTATGAGATCTGGTATATAGCCAGATGGTTTTCTTTCCGAGGGAAATGAAAACCTAGTGTGTAAGCTACTGCGAACCATATGTGGTTTAAAGCAAGCTTCTCGTAGATGGAATATCCGTTTTGATGAGACAATCAAAGAGTTTGATTTTATCAAAAACGTAGATGAACCATGCGTCTACAAAAGGGTTAGTGGGAGCGCGGTAACATTTCTTGTATTGTATTGAAATAGAGTTGACACACATAACAACATAGCAGACCCACTCACAAAGCTACTTTCTGAAAGTCACTTTGATCGTCATAAAGACTAGATGGGTATTAGATACCAGAGTGATTGGCTTTAGTACAAGTGGTAGATTGAAAGGAATATGTCCTAAGTCCAATCATGTATGAGGATTTAGGAATAACTTTTATGTAATCTGTTTTGATTTCATTGATATTAATAAAAGACTTGTTTTGTTTTTATTACGGGCTTTATCTATTTAAGTGTTTAAATAAGATATACCATAGTTTAGAGTAAAGCTTTTTATGGATTATGATGAGATCATAAAAGTGAGACCTAAAAAGATGATAACTCTAAACTTAAATAGTTCCTGGTCATAGGATTACTAACTGGTAATTAATAATCCGCAAAGATCGGTACATACTATGCTTGCTTCATTATGAAGGATGTCTGTTCTTATAGACATTTGTGTGGTGACACTATAGCTAGTATGTAGGTGCTTATTATAGAATAAGTTCACTGAACATGACTCGCACAGCTGAACAACTGATGGAGTTCACTCACGTGTCAGCAGTTGTTCACATAGTGATAGTTGTACAAGTATCCTTAGAATTGAGGTCATCATAGTCATCTTGTGTACACTGAACTATGCTTTGGTTTAGTTCTTAGTCTCCAGGGACAATTATTAGGGCTCTATTGGGTATAGGAATTTGTACACGAAGATAGTGTATGATCAATAAAGGATCTACCCCTTCCAGTGAAGGAAGCGAATGTTCAAGGCTGATCCACTTATGCTAGTTCAGGAATCTCTGGCCAGAGTGAATGAAATTAGAAAGGAGTTTCTAATTTACATAGAACTAAGCATAGTAAATGGTAAGCAAGTGATTGAATTAGATAGGCTTGACACGAGATCCATGCCTTGTATTTAATCGGGACATTGTAGGGTAGAAGGAGTTTATTGTACGATAACTATTCACTGAATAGGTTCTTGGTATTCTAAGCAGTGAATTCATATTATCCGGATAGTCGCGATATGCTGAGAAGTATCCCTCACGATGTAGAATAAATGTGATTAATTAATTAATCATATTTAATAAATTAGAGAATTTATATAAATAATGATAAAATAGTTTTATTATTATTTATTTCTACTACCGGCTTAATATTGAACCTACAGGGTCACACCATAAAAAGAGAATGATTTAATGGTGGAGGAATTAATTAATAATGGCTAATAATTATTTATTTGTGAAATAAATAATTAATTGGCAAATTTAATAATTGATTAAATGAGATTTAATTGATTATAAATTAATTAAGAAAAGTTCTTAATATTATTAATTAAGGATTTAATTTTTGGAAATTAAATCAAGAGAGAGAATTATTTCTAAAGTGTTTAGAAAAAGGATTAATAATTAAAAGGTGTTTTAATTATTAATGAGAATAATAAATGGGATAATAATAATATTATTTATGGAAAATTTCAGATGAAAATTTTGCCTATAAATATACTATTATAGACCCTATTTTCATTCGAACCCAAAAACCCAAAAAGTTTGGAAAACCCAATTCTCTCCACCTCCTTCCTCCTCCTTAACATCGTTTTCTTGGTGGATACCGGTGGAGTGCTTCACACTTGAGGAGCAACTGCTAAGGATCTCTGATCGTTGTCTCCGAATTATTTTAAAGGTTAGATTCGATCCCTCGAATTTTTATTCATGATCTGTATGCTTTTATTTGGATTTTATATGTGTAAAAAGTGTTTTGCCATGCCCCCGCTGCGATTAAAATCCAACAAAGACTACTCCTCGTCAGCATGTGAATAACAAGAAGCATGATAGGTCTAAGACTGCTAGTCCTTCTAAGGCTAGAAAGGAGACATTTGTGCCTAAGCTTAAACAGAAATTTGTTAAGGCTGTTTACAAGGTCAAATGTTCAGTCATTGAGAAAGTTGAGACAATTAAAATTAAAAATGTTGTTTTGCCTGACAAAGGACAGTTCTACAAGAATGTCGGGCCCAACCAAGTTTGGGTTCCGAAGAAGGGTTAATCCATTTGTGTTGCAGGGCATTAAAACAGGTGAAACCGGGAGTGTGGATTCTTGACAGTGGATCATCAAGACATATGACCGGAGATAGAGCCCTGCTATCAAATGTGGATTGAGAAAGCTGGCCCCCTGGTTACCTTTGGAGATAACAGCAAAGGTTTATCCGAGGGATATGACTGTTTGCAAGCTGGTAATATTATCATTGAACTTGTAAATAGTTTCTATATTTTTACTATATTTATATAAGTTTTTATTTGCATTTTCTGTAATTGTAAATATTGAATGATATATGAAATTGAATGTTGATATCTTGTTGATAGATATTTGGTATTTAATTCATTGATATTTGTTTTTATTATTATTATTTATATTGTATTATTTTTTTTATTTTATTTTATTTTATTTTATTTTATTTTAAATGTTATGCAACATAACAATTAGTATCTAAAGTACTTGACAAGTATCGGTCAATGATATGTTGTTAACATTATGTTGCAGATATTTGTAAGCTTTTGACATGAATGAGAATTACTTAGACTTTACCCTAAGTGATCAATGTTTTATCAAAAACTCATTAATATTAAAAAACAAAATCAAACTTCTTTCTACATTAGTGATTTCTTATTTCATGTAAAATCCTTTGAAATCACTATTGTACATCATTACTCTCAAAAGATTAAATGTATAATTTTCATTCATTATAAATCTTAAATACATTTTATCTCTATAGTGCCATATATTCTGTGTTACAGGTTCAGTCTCCAATGACTTTCTTTCATTGACAGTCATGAGGTTGAAAACCCACAACGTCTATCCCAGACTGTAAAGACAAACACAAAAACAGAACCAACCAATACTCTCTTACCACTAAATGTAGTATGAATAAGCGTGAGGGAGATAGTGCCTTAGTGCACCACATAAGGAAGGTTCTGTAGTCAACCCAGTAGCTCTGTCTCCTACAAAGATGAGTAGTATTTAAACCGAGACAACTGCTAACCCCCATACATCTTCTCAAAAAGATGTAATGGTTGAAAAGGCACAAAAATAGTTACTAGATTCATTCTCTCAACAGGGTGCATCTATTGAAATTTGTCTGTCGGCCAAGGTATCCTATGTAGTGTCACCACCTCAAATATAAACAATTCTTAATGCACAAGGAAAGGTTACACACACAAAGGATGAGTTGACGGAAACAAGAGTTTCGACCATTTTAAGGTCAAATTCGATTGTTCAAGGTTCGTTAATGGACCAATTGCCTTTACAGGTGTTAGGAGAGGATACTGATCCAAAAGCCATATGTCAGTGGTCAGTGTCTACCTCCTCAGGCTTAAATCCCCTGGATGCATCTGCGGATAGTGGATCTGACATAGGCGCAGATCGGTAACTTGTTGACAATGATTCAGATATTACCAGATGAGTCACAAGGAAATGTCTTCACAGACATTAGAAGGGAACTTTGATCTTTATGCTAAATTCGTTGGATCATTGTTTACCTTCCCAGAATTCAAATCTGGAACCCTAAAAGGGAAACTAGCAACTTGTAGATTATGACTCAGATTCATCTGATGAGTTTAACAAGGATGGGGATTTGCGAACTCCCATTGCACCACCTGTGACCTCCTTAAGGATGGCTAAGGTGATTTTCCTTGCAGGTACAGCTGGATTATGGAGCTATGAGAGAAGAGTGATACACTTGTGAGAATGAGTGTAAACACGAGTGGAGAGAAGAGTGAAACACATGTGAGGTACACTAAACAGAATCACACACTTACAGTGAGGAAGAAAGAGAAACTTCTTGTTATTTCTTTTCCAACCAAGTGAAATATGAGAACTCCTTCAGACGACGGCATACATTCCTTCTTTAAGGGGGAGATAAAAGCTTAAGTAATAGTTTGGAGGATTCCTCAACTAAGGGGGAGAAATAGCAGGGAGGAAGAAAAAGATCATATGTACACTACACCACGCCATTGTTGTTTGTAACTACGAATCCTATTGTACGGGAGAGGTGGTAAACACAAGGTGATTTTCTAGTAAGGGAAGAAGCTATTTTCAAAAGGGGAGTACCATTGGTTTTTATCTGCGGATCCTATTGTACGGGAGAGGTGGTAAACGAAGGTGATCTTCTTTAATCAGTTTATTCTCATAGGGGGAGAAGCAAGAGAGATATGGGCTTCTCAACAGGAAATGTGGTTGTACAAATGAAGATGGAACTACTTGAAGATATGTTCAGTCTAGAGGAACATCTACTTGGAATCTGGAAAATGTTAAATCTAGTCCAGAACTTTTCTACTATTTACTTTGTATTTCTTTTTATATCTTTTTCTTATTTGTTAGTTGAGTTATCCTCTAGGTATTTGTGTGTTATTGTCTAACAAACAAATAGGGGGAGATTGTAAGTCATATGTCATAGCCTATTTGTATATTCGAGGATTCAACTCAACTCAAATAAGAATGTAATAAGTAAATAGTGGATCTACCGTCAGAGAGATCTCGCAAAGTAACATCTGTCAGAGGATTCAGAAATAAGGTTCATCTACAGACTTGAGGAGTTAATTCACTGGAAGAAGTTCAAAAAATTGATCAAGCCTCAGTGATATAAATCAAGATCGTGGATTTAATCAAGTGACAGAGATCTCGTCAGAGTATCATTAATTACAAGGATTTAATCTGAAGAAAATCAAAGTGTCAAATTCAAGACATGAAGAAACGTCACGGAAGTTAGTCACTCATGAACCAGACAGTACATCGAGTGTCAACATTCAAGTGGTGGAATTGATTCATATATTTTAGTGATTTTCAGAAGATATACAGAAGAATAGATGCTGCTCAAGATTAGTATTAATTCTCTATTAATTAATTAAGTCATATAATTTAATTAAGAAAATAAATTATATCTGCAAAAGATTAATTTATTTGATTAATTAAATTAATTGATTAATTAATTCTGAATTAATATTAAGAATTTTCAGAATTTAAATTGGTTTAAAAATCTGTTTTAATTCAACAAGACAACTGATTGTATTAGTATGACAATCGGTATGACAATCAATAGTCATACCGAAAGTCATGCTAATTCAAAAGGATTGTCTTACCAGAATTTTTATAGGATTTAAATCTATTTATTTTCAGCAAAAACAATCTGTTTGAACTACTATGACAATCGGTATGACAATTGATTGTCATACCGAAAGTCTTGCTAGTTCATTCTGATTGTCTTGCTAGTTCTAAGGATAGTCCTACCGATTGTCTTGCTGAGCTCAGGATTGTCTTGCCAGTTCAATTCTATTCAGTTGATTGATTAAAAGAAGCAGAAGCAGTTCATTCAAATTATTCAATCAACAATACAGAACCCGAGAACAAAAGAAAAAGAAGCAGAACAATATTTCATCTTCTCTGCAAAACTTCAAGATCAATTTCTAGATTGTAAAGTTAAATCCAATCAACTAGAAATCTTTATCTTGTTCTTGTGTAACAATCTAGCGGATCAAAATCCCTAGAACTTAATCTCAAATCGCGTTTAGCATTTGATTCTAATTATTGCAAAAATAGAAAAAGTTCATGTCGAATTTATTCTAAATTTGTGATAATTAATTTGAGATTAATTCCTTGTAATCGATACAGTTGTTGTAACACCTTTCAAGTTTAATAATATTCTTATTTAACTTGAATTTTGTTTCACATTTTTTATTCCGCATTTATTCGATTATTCAGTACCATTTGTATTCAACCCCCCCCTTCTACAAACGCATTGGGACCTAACAACCACAGACAATAGCCAAAAGTTCTTTCTCCGTAGTAGTATAATTCAGTTGAGCACCGTTGAGGGTCTTTAGCATAGTAAACCACATGAAATATGTTGTTCTTCCTCTGCCCAAGAACTGCTTCATCTGCATAATCACTTGCATCGCACATCATCTCAAAAGGTTCATTCCAATCAGGTGAAGTTATGACTGGTGTCGAGATTAGACTCTTCTTCAATATCTCAAACGCTGCAAGGCACGCGTCATCAAATTTGAAAGGGACATCTTTCTCTAGTAAACTGCACAATGGCTTTAAAAGTTTCGAGAAGTCCTTGATGAAACGCCTGTAGAAACCCGCGTGAACTAGAAAACTGTGAATTCCCTTGACAGAAATAGGTGGGGGAAGATTCTCAATGACCCCCACATTGGCCTTATCCACCTCAAGACCCTTACTAGAAACCTTGTGCCCGAGAATTATGCCTTGACGCACCATGAAGTGACATTTCTCCCAATTGAGAACTAGATTGGTCTCAACGCACCTCTTGAGGGCGTGTCCAAGATTTTGCAAGCATTTATCAAAAGAATCGCCAAAGACTGAGAAGTCGTCCATGAACACTTCCACATTCTGGCCAATCATGTCAGAAAAGATGGTCATCATACATCGCTGAAATGTGGCTGGTGCACCACACAGACCGAAAGAAACTCGTCTGAAGGCGAATGTACCGAATGGACAATTGAAGATAGTTTTCTCCTGATCTTCTAGAGCGATACAAATCTGGTTGTAACCTGAATAACCATCCAGAAGATAATAGTACTCATGACCAGCCAACATGTCAAGCATCTGATCAATGTAGGGCAGGGGAAAGTGATCTTTTCTAGTGGCTTTGTTCAGCTTCCTATAGTTCATACAAACTCTCCACCCCGTGTCTGTCCGTGTAGGAATAAGCTCATTCTTCTCATTTACTACCACAATGATACCACCTTTCTTTGGTACACATTGAACCGGGCTTACCCATGAACTGTCAGAGATAGGATAAATGATCCCTGCATCTAGCCACTTCAGAATTTCCTTCTTTACTACTTCCTTCATGATTGGATTTAGTCTTCTTTGCTGCTCGACTATAGGTTTTCTACCTTCTTCTAGCAGAATTTTATGCATGCAGTAAAAAGGGCTGATTCCCTTGATATCTGTTATAGTCTATCCAATTGCCGATTTGAACTCTCTCAGAATTCTTAAAAGCTTTTCCTCATCTTTACCTGAAAGGTCAGATGCAATAATAACAGGCAGAATAGATGCATCACCTAAAAAAGCATACCTCAAATGTTCAGGTAAAGGCTTAAGCTCAAGAGTGAGAGCTTTCTCAATAGAAGGCTTGAGGCGTTTAGGAGTTTTGTTCAATTCTTCAATTCCAAGAGATTCAAAAGGCATATCGATCTTCCTTTTCCAGGGAGAAGCATTCAAATACTGTAGTTGCTCATCACCTTCGTCATCTTTACTGTCTGAATTTCCTAACAAGGCTTTTTCTAAGGCATCAGACCTTAGCATTTGATCAAGTTCCGATGTGACCACCGAATCGACCAACTCGACTTTTAAGCACTCCTCATTATCAATAGGAAATTTCATAGCATTGAACATATTGAAAGTCACATCCTGATCCAACACTCGCATTGTAAGCTCACCATTCTGTACATCAATCAAGGTTCTACCAGTTGCCAAGAAAGGCCTTCCCAAGATTATGGGAATCTTCTTGTTCTCCTGGAAATCAAGAATGACGAAATCAGCAGGGAAGATGAGTTTATCCACCTTAACCAAGACATCTTCCACAATACCTCTCGAATATGTAATAGAACGGTCGACCAATTGCAAGGTCATGTAAGTTGGTTTGGGATCAGGTAAGTCCAATTGCTTGAAAATTGACAAAGGCATCAGATTGATGTTAGCTCCCAAATCACATAAGCATCTGTCGAAAGATACTTTTCCAATGGTACATGGAATAGTGAAGCTTCCTCGGTCTTTAAGCTTTAGAGGCAAATTCTGCTCTAACACAACACTGCATTCCTCCGTGAGAGTGACAGTCTCTAAATCATCTAGCTTCACCTTCCATGAAAGAATACCTTTCATAAACTTTGCATAACTAGGCATCTGCTCGAGAGCCTCATCGAAAGGTATGTTGATATGAAGTTTCTTGAACACCTCCAGAAACTTCTCGAATTGCTTGTCCAGCTTTTTCTTCAGCAGCCTCTTAGGAAAAGGCGGTAGAGGACAGATCTGTTTCTCCCCTGTATTACCCTCAGGCAAAGTGTGCTCAACAGTAGTCTTCCTTGGTTCCACATCTTTATCCTGCTATTCTACTTCTTTCTCAGCTCCAGCTTTTTCAGTCAACTCTTGAGTTTGTTCGGGATTAGAAACCTTTCCAGACCTCAAAATGATTGCCTTTACTTGCTCCATAGCTTCCTTCTTTCTTGGAACTTCAGTGTCACTAGGTAGTGTACCAGGCTAACGATTTAGCAAGGCATTGGCAATTTGCCCAATTTGATTTTTCAAGGTCTTGATAGAAATGGCTTGGCTCTTGCACATAAGCTTCAACTCCTCTAATTCAGATTTTTCATTAGCTGGTTGCAGCTGGATTTGTTGTTTTGGTGCATACTGCAGTTGCTGAAAACCAGGGGGTTGTACTGCTTAGCTGGATACTGATGATAAGGTTGTTGAACCGTATTCTGAGCATTGCTCCAACTGAAATTAGGATGATTACGGTTGTTTGGATGATAGGTGGCTGGCACAGGTTGCTGCGATCGCTGGAAGTTGCTCACGAACTGAGCTGATTCATTCGAAATTATGTACTGATCAGTCTCATGGGGACCAGCACAAAGCTCACATACACTAGTGATTTGATCAAATCCATAATTAGCCAAAGTGTCCACCTTCATTGTCAAAGCCTTAAGTTAGGAAGCTATAGCAGTTGTTGCGTCCAACTCCAGAATTCCTGCTACTTTTCCCTGAGTCAGTCTCTGGGAAGGATCCTGGTACTCATTAACAGCCATCAGTTCAATAAGTTTATAAGTTTCATCATAGCTTTTAGCCCATAAGGCTCCTCCTGATGCTGCATCAAGCATGGGCCTAGAAGTAGGACCCAATCCATTGTAGAAACAGTTGATAATCATCCAATCAGGCATGCCATGGTGTGGGCACTTCCTTAGCATCTCCTTATATCGATCCCAAGCCTCACATAGAGATTCTCCAGTTTGCTGCACAAACTGGTAAGAGCATTGCTGATTGCTGCAGTCTTCGCTATGGGAAAAAATTTAGTGAGAAACTTTTGAGCAAGAATATCCCAAGTTATGATAGACCCTATCGGTAGAGAGTGTAACCAGCACTTAGCTTTGTCCCTCAAAGAGAATGGGAAGAGTCGCAGCTTGATAGCGTCTTCAGTCACACCATTGAACTTGAAAGTATCGCATATCTCGATGAAATCCCTGATGTGCATGTTGGGGTCTTCGGTAGGAGAACCCCTAAATTGAACTGAGTTCTGTATCATCTGGATCATTCTTGACTTGATCTCAAAAGTGTTAGCCGTGATGGTTGGTCTAATGATGCTAGACTGAATGTCATTAATCTTAGGCTTAGAATAGTCCATCAAAGCCTTCGTATTTTCTTCTTGATCTCCCATAGCTACTACAATTGGCTCTTCAACTTTCTCTTCTTCTTCTTCTACCTTCTTTTCTTCCTCAAAAACTTCCGTACGAACTACCACAAGTTATTCCTCAGCTTTATCCAGTGTTTTCTTACGAGTACGCGAACGTGTTTGCATACACCCTCGCTAGATCACCTGAAATAAAACAAGGAAACAAATAAGTAACAATGTCCGAGTCAATGAACTTTAACGACCACTGATGGTAAGCACATAAACTAGTAATTAACATTGGAGTCCCCGGCAGCGGTGCCAAAAACTTGTTAGTCGCTAAACACACGCTAATATTACACGTAAGTATACGAGTTCGCAAGTAGTATAAGATATAAATTAAATTCGATCCCACAGAGACTGTATTGGTTAACTATCTGAATTACGCACCTAAGCAACAATGTGTGATTATTATTCAATGCTAAGACGATAACAAATTGAGAATGTTTATAACTAAGAATTACACTAACTATTATAACTACGAGAATAAGATAAACTGAGTTAATATATATGACAAACATGGGATCCTAACTTCATTAAATACTTCATTCAATAGCCTTATTATTCTCAACCTTAGCATGCAATGGTGATGACACTAATCAGACAACACGAAACTGATAAACGCCAACTTTCGTTGCACGAGTACCATTCTACCAGACATCCACAAAAGAGATAGAAGCTAAATAGGCACCAATTATATTGAGACCCTATATGTCTATAGAATTTGACAACATAACGGTTTAAGCACAAGTTATCTATTGTAACACCCCCAGATCCGGGGTCGGGGATCCGGGTCGTCACGAGTTCCATTTCCCTTAATAACACCCAATCTTAATAATTACTCAACTACTCTGTACTGTGACCCCACAATAAACACACACACCACACGTTATAGTCTCAGAGATGAACATCCAAAAATAACCACAAGTCATTTTATTCCACAATTATCTGCCAATACACCTTAAAAGGTTTTCTGAATAAATTTACATTTCTTTGCCATTATTACAATTCATAAATATAAATAAATCTGGTCCATCAAAAGTTGAAAGCCTAGCCTATTGGTAGTTCCTACCTCAGCTACGGCGGCATCAATGCTTCTAGAAAACTGCGGAACGTCTCCTAATCGCTTGCGAATCGGGAGCTTGGTTCTGTTCATCTTTTCTATCTGTTGTTGTGTGATGAAAGAAGAAAGCAAGGGTGAGCAGCAAGCCCACCAAAATAATATGTATAATGATTAATAGTATATGAGCCTACTCATAATACTCATGAAAGTCTTGGTCAAAAGAAATGAACCAAGTTTGATATGTTAATGCGATGAAGTCGCAAAATATTCAGTATATATACATATATACTTTTCAAAATATTGGAAGTCCTCTTCCATGCATAATATACACAAAGTCCCAGTGTATAACTGTATAAAAAAAATATCGTTGCAAGGTGATCTCATATATCTAACCTTGTCTCAACGTTTTTCTGAAAATCTTTGTCATTCATAAGACAATTATTAATTAGATATAAGTTTAAAAGATGAAGTTACAAGATACCCCAATATACTTATATCTTTCCCAAATACTACTTGAACTACCACCGTTCAAGTTATAATTAGTTTCAAAAGTTCATCACATAGATGAGACTACAAGACAAGATTTGAATAGATTCAATCTTTGAATATCATTATAAATAATGAAGTTACGAGATACTTCATTAAGTCCCGACATATATATACACCTATATATATATACATTTCCTGAAAACCTCTGTCATGTAAAGTATGAACAGAATTACAATATCCAATAAATTTGGAAAGGAAAGAATTTTGGCATAAACCAGATATCTTGCTGATGAGGCAAAGATACCAATAAGTAACCTTTTCTACTAGTAGATGGATGAATCCCCCACCGGTCATCACCCTGGCCACATAAGGACCGTGTGCTGGACCGCCACCCGGCCTCTTACGCGTTGATGGACTGCCACCCAGCCACTTACACTTTCATAGACCGTACCCCGGCCTGTCGCTTATGCCGACTCAATTAGATGGGCTTACTTCCCGAACATTGGGCAAGTAATCAATTCATTTACCAAAACTGCAACCTCGTTGCGAATATAAAATACACCACAGAGCCGGATTCCCCAGGTTTTGAGCGAGTATTTAAATCCCCTTAAAAAGGAAGATCTTAAATATAAAAATGAGTTTTGGGATCCGCTCTGACTTTAAAAATCATTTTGAAGACTCGAAAACACTTTATAGAGTGTTTGGAGTAAAGCTGATTTAATGAAGTAAATCAGTCCCCAGAATATTTAGAAAATGACTGAATATTATTATTTAAATAATATTCCCATAAAGAATAATCTTTATAAAAATAATTGAAGTAGAAGTATTAAAACTTATACTTGAAATGAGTATTAAATAACCAAAGATATACTTATATGAAAGTATTATCTTTATTTGAATAATCGAAAATAAGTTTGATTATTGACACCTTATTCTTTAATAAAATAAAGAATATACCTCAGCAAATAATCGGAGTCATAGATCCTCAAATGAATATTCAAATAATATTCATTAAATAATATAAACTGAGTCATAAGCCTTCGAATGAATATTCAAATAATATTCAATAAATAATATAAAAGAGTCATAAGCCTTCGAATGAATATTCAAATAATATTCAATAAATAATATAAAAGAGTCATAAGCCCTCGAATGAATATTCAAATAATATTCAGATAAATAAATAAAAGGAGTCATACGCCTTCGAATAATATTCGAAATAATATTCAATAATAAAATAAAGTTAAAGTTATCGAATAAACCTTATTCGATTAATAGTTTGGAAAACTATAACCATATATATATATAAATATATATATATCCATATCCATATATACAAAATCTACTCGGGATCCTCGACTCCCGGTTTTAGAAAATATTTTCACCTTTGGGTCCCTATACTAAGGGTATATGCAAGTTACCGCTATTCTCTAGCATAGGTATTATCAACTGAACCAACAGATATATATTTCAAGAATATGAAACAGGCATGCATATATACCATATCACATGCTACAATATATCGCAAGAATTTGCTAAATAACCAATATGCATTTATCGCAAGATCATGCATATACAAATATATACATCACAACAACAGTATAACGGATAGAATACTTGCCTGAGCGACTTGGGGTGATAAAAGGCTCGGGACGAGTCTGGTAACCTATAAACAACAAGTAAGTTGGAATTAAACCAAAATCACTTGTAAATCTATACTTTAACTAACTTAGACTCTAACGCTTGTTTTGCGCTCACTGATTCGCTTAAGTCACTCGGGTACCCTCGGCTCCACCATTTTTAATAATTTAACCTTTACGAGTTTTAAAGCGATTCCTTCGCGAGTGTCTTACCAACTGCCTAAAACACTTACCATAAATGTTTCATACATTAATTAACCCTTTTTGGTCTTTAACCTATGTTTCAAAGTAAGGCGAGGGGAAAAGTTTCGTTCGCGAAACGCCGTTACTTGAAACGGTCGTTTCTCCTAAACCGTGCATCGGAATCGAACGACTACATATCAAAACGAAGCTCGTAACATGAGTTATCTAAACATGGCAGTGGTCATAATCTAGCAGGGGGTTCTCGGGTCCTAATGCTATGCACAAAAACAGTCCAAAGAAAATCGGACGTTATGACGGCTATGTTTACGCGATTTCCTAATTTTAAACCATTCAAAACCATCCCAAATCAACCTCAAATCCAACATACAACCAACATCCATCCTTTTCACATCATAACAACCCCAACCAATTCAATTTAATCATTCATACTTATGCCTAAGCTTAACTTTAATCATACTTAAGTTCTTTTAATCAAAACAACAACATTTACCAATCCAACAACATCCCAAAACTCACTAATCTCTACATACACAACCATCAAGCCTCTCATGAACTAAAATACTCATATTATGCTCTTAACATTCAATAACAAAGCTTGGTTAAGAGATTATACCTTCCTTGAAGCTTTTTAACACAACACAAGAGCTTTGAATGCCTAAAGAACCTTGATCCTTGCTTGTATCACCTTAATCTTTCATAAAAATTCAAGAAAACTAAAGTTATTTCATGAAGGTTACTATTCACCATCTTCTTCCTTGATTTATAGAAAAAGATTGGCTTGGAATTAGAAGCTTAAACTTATAGGAAGTATGTAACTATCCATGGGGAAGCTTAGATAATTACCTTGCTAAATAGTAAGTGGTGGAGCTTGGATCTTCAAATTTTAAGAAAGAAGCCGAGAGTTAGCTTGGGAAGAAAGAGGTTTTTGTGTTTTTTTTGATGAAAATGAAATGATTTGCTTGGTTGGTTGATTTTTTGTGTTATTTTTGGTTAATGACTTAATTAACCTTGATTTTGTGTGGTTATAATTCAACCACACTTCCTTCCCTTCTATGTCATGCCTACATCACTTTGTGATATCATCACCCCTCCTTTGTCCTCTTTCTATTGGTTGGATGACATCACCCCCACTAATCCCTTTGATTAGCTTTTAATTGTTTGCCTAATGACCGCTGATCTGTTATACGGTTCGCTTAACTTTCGTTTTCGTTTATCGTTCGAGGGATCATACCCGGGATCTTATTACTTAGGTTCCCTTAACCTTTCTCAATACATTAAATTCCTTTTTACGATCCTCTATTATAATCCTTTAATTTAAATCCTTTTATCCTGTTACCTTATACTCAATTCTTTCCGTATCTATTGGATTTCCGAGAAAAATCAAAGTGTTCGGAATTGGATTCTGACGATCTTTACATACACTTATATACCACATAGAGTACTAATAATATTCCATAAGATCAATAACAGAACCCCTACATAGCGTGGCATGAAAATTTTTCTCATTCAGCAAAAACACTATTCATAAGGGTTTCAAAATTTTCCAAAAATTGGGGTTATTACAGTCTCCCCTCCTTTAAAGGATTCCGTCCCGGAATCAGATAGAAAATAGTTGGGGATGCTTTTCTAGCATTGTGCCTTCTAACTCTCTAGTCAATTTTCGACATTGTGGTCCTACCACCAACTCTGCCTAGTTTGATAATCCTTCTCCTAAGCACTTGTTCCTTTTCACTCTATAACCTTCCTGGTTGCTCCATATAGGTTACGTCTGGTTGCATGTCTATGCGCTCATATGCCCCTATTTGTCTAGCATCCGAATTACACTTTCTTAACATTGATACGTGAAACCCGTTATGACTTGCTACATGCTCTGGGGTAAGGCTAGCTCATATGCTAACTTCCCAATACTTCTTAATATATCTGAGGGTCCAACAAATTGTAGACTTAGCTTTCCTTTCTTTCCGAACCTCATCAATCCTTTCCAAGGGATACCTATAACATTACTAGGTCCCCTATTTCATACTCTTTGTCCTTTCGTGTCATGTCCATCTTGGGCTACTACCAGCCGTCCTCTGATTAGATCTATCATATCCTTGGTCCTTTGGACTACTGCGGATCCGAGCATCTTGCGCTCTACAACTTCATCTTAACATAAGGGAGATCGACATTGTCTTCCCTCAAGGATCTCATAAGGCGACATCTCAATACTGACATATGATCTATTGTCGTAAGAAAACTCAATCCGTGTTAAGTGATCATTCCAATTTCTTTCAAGTCTATTGCACAGACTCTCATTATAGCTTTTAGCATTAGAGCTTCTGCTTCTCAATACCCATTCTTTTCCAGTTCGTAATCGCTACTACCTTCCGTTCCTAATATTATACTGGTTATACTTTTGCTCGTTAGCGTTCTATAACCTTTTAATAACCACGTCAACCTTAGTATCACGAATGTGTTCCCATTCCGCATACCACCACCACTTTATTACTCCTTTTTCAGTTGTTTCTATTTTCCAAAATTTGATCAATCAAATAGAAGTAAAGGAATTTGTTGAGAGATCACTATGATCATGAACACTTGTTATATCGCTTAGTTAGTACAGAAGGTGGCCAGCCTTTAGTACTTGACCAACGATTAAACAATAGCTGGTATCCTACTAGGCTTCTATCACACAGATCAATAGTCATTCGGCAATACCTCCCCTTTCTGGAAGGGTTGTTCTTCTCAGCTTACATGAAATGAAAAAAAGAGAAAAGAACGAATTGAAGAGAACTGTATATGTGAAAAAAAAATATACTGCCACAAAATATCTGGCTTGGAACCTACCTCTGAACTATAGAGGTTTGTCATAGGAGAACAATTCATATACGTATATAAATCAACATTAAGCATTATAGCCTCGTATTTCCCATGCCTAAATATTTTCGCTATCCCGTCCATCATTCTATGGACCCACACTCTTCCTCGAGCTTATACATAATCACCTTTGAAACTCCCTCGACATCGAAAATCGAATCTGGGATCTCATTCTATACATCATCGTTACTAGAATTCTAAGCTTGCACCGCAACCTTCCTCATATAATAATACGACTCTCTATTGATAAGAAAGAATAATTATTCACTAGGTAGATACTCTACTTAATTAGTCTATCAATGATAACTTATACACTACCACGACCCGATTAGTGGTACTCAATCTCAACACCCATTCCAATACAACTCTCACGGTTGTAATCAGCTTAATACTCGCATAATCATTGCTGCCTTACCATGGTCCACCACTGACCTACTGTAGTCATTCATTTTCCATGAAGTCTTAATAGCTAACCATACGGAGTCCATACATGTCGTATCAAATCCTTCTAAGGAGATAACATAATCACCATTCATGATTCATGGAGTACACTCCTGATTCTGACATACATACATGACATGAAGCAGATAAAATTTGCAGAAGAGTTTTGCTCAAAGCAACGATAGCAGGTTAATACCATTCTTAATCATATACCTTCAATAGAAGACTTAACTCAAAGGTTTGTTTAGTCCTTTTTGAAATATAGTCCTGGCTCATTCTCAAGATAGTACCTTCTAAGATAGATAGCCCGCTCCTGGCGATTACACGAATTAAACCTTTACCGAACTACTATTACGGTTGGGTATTGCACAGTCATCAGAAGGAATGTCAATCTTCCAAACCACAATACAACCTTCACAGTTTTAACCATCATTACTGTATTCCTTTGGCACAAGCGCCTATAATTATCCTCTTACCTTTAAAGTGTTGGCCACCTCTTTGGCCTTCCCTGATAGTAATAGTTCCTTATAATCAATGTCTTTTAACCACCTTCAACTAAATTTTCTACCTCATTTCAATCACAGCTTATGTGAAGATGTTTTCCTTAACATCTGATAAGTAAAAAAAAATCACCATTTTTCCATAAGTTGTTGCCTCAGTCTTTAGAGGTTAATCACTGTCATGACTGACTCTCAATCATAATTAGAACATCTTTTATCTTAAGTCCTAATTGCCCTGAATAATTTCGACCATTACTGGTTCGATCCATACTTTCTCGTGGTTTAACACGTGCCCCACTTGGCAACATTATAATTACGTCATATTTCCTTTATCAACATTTCTATTCTTGAAAATTTTGAATATTACTTTTCTCCTTGTAAAACCTCTAAGGTTATCCTTGATTCGTTCCTCCTGTATTCCCTAGATACAGGGCATATCCACATACCCTATACTAATACTAGAACCATTATCTATATGTTTCTGAAAAATTTTATCCACTGATACTTAAAGGTCATCATTACCTTAATATTTTCCAATTCATACTGTCAAAACTCATATTATCCCTATTAAGGGTGAAATGCCAACCTTCATGCATTCCCCCTATGGTTCATCTCAAGTTATCAAAGTTATATCCTTAATCCCTCCTTTAAAAAAGGTACTTGCATCCTTTCATGGACAAATCTAGTCATATATCCTTGATAGATTATCTTATTCGTCATTCCCACCTCGATAGTCTATGCCTAATTTCATAATAGCATCCTTATTCAAATTGAGGTCAATCCATATGGCCTCCAAAAGATAACAATGGTCATCCGTTTTTCTTGCCTAACTTTGTAACAATAACATGGATGTTCTGGAAGATATTGGTCATGTTCAACGTGAACTTCTTCTTAATAATTCCTTATTTACTTTCGTTGTTTATCTCAATAGTCACCTCAATATTGGGATATCTCTCATACCTGGCGCCTCCCTTTCTGGGTATCGAGCCACCGGTCTTACATTTCACATTATTGAAGGTCACTTCCTTCATCCAACTTTCCTACTTTCTTGTCTCCTTAGTCTATCCGCGTCTTATTATTTATCCTTCGAACTATCTAAAGGTTTCCTCGAATCCTCCCAACTTACAGGGGATAAATATATGTATCTCTTACACCTTCAACCATCTATTTTAACTCATGGTGAATCACCCTTATCCTGACGATTACATATTTTTCTATTTCTATTGCTACGAGTCTTTAGGGTTTCCTCATACCCAACTCCATTATTATACCTCAACTCTATTGCCCTTGTATTCCTTTCCACTTCAGTTTCTTTTTATTTTCCTTTCTCTTACCATTTTTTTTATTTTTTTACCAACACAACATAAGCATTGATTTCAAACATCCCGTCATTCTGGATTCGTGTCCTCAGAACGAATCTTGATAACTTTTACAACTTAGACTCATAATTTATCATACTCGTCTGCCTTTGTTCTGGCTCTAAAGCTTTTACACTATCTCCTTATCTTTGGGAATTACTTTCCCAAAAACAATTGACTGAACTTAAATCAGTTTATTATAATCTCTTGCTCCGTGCCTTCCTTGGCCTTTCACCGGCGGGTGGTCTCTCTCTTAGGAGGGTAAGTGATAAAAACAGTCTTTTGTGATTCGTCAATCATTTAGAATCTCAAATGATTCCTATATTTCCTTTAGCCAGGCTCTTGCCTCGACTGGGCCAGCTTGTTCCTTGGAACTCTGAGAGCTTAGCGACTTAGAGGTTCTGAAAGAATTTCACACCACATTGTTTCCTCAAGGTGGTGGTTGGGAATAAAATATAAGTTCTGTTTAGACAGGTTCATGAATTTCCGTATAGGAGTACCGTCTCGGGTCTCCTTATCTCGCTCGACTTTTGCTTTCTTAGTCTAAATATTTCTTCCTACTCCCCATAATTGGAGTCATCTTTTAATTTAAAATCTTCATTTTCCACTTTATTATATTCCGGGTTCTTTATATCTTAATTGCAACCTCCCTGATTATCATGTTCCAGGTTTGCGCTTAATCTTTTTCCTAGTGGGGGCATATTACTTGGAAATTTTTTTTTTTGAGAATCTCCGGATATTTGTCTTACTTACTTTGCTTAAGTCTTCCCCTCGTTTAGTCCTTGCACGATTGCAAATTATGAATTCTTAAGTTCGATAAACTTCATGACACTCTCTTAAGTGTTAATAGAGCAATTAACAATGTGATTTATCACAAACAAACTGACCTGAACTGAAATTAACGAATATATACATAACCATTTGTTCGAGGGTACAACAACTGAACATATTAAAGAGGATTACATCATATGAACTTATCGCTCCTATCCCAAAAGTACTACCATAGATAGTCATCTCGTCATTAAAACTAATCATTCATAACTTAGGCTAATCCTCCAAAAGCGGTGCTACATGAGACCCTTGTTTGATTGCTCTGGCTCTGCACACTACCATGGATTAAGAGATGTGAGCACGCACGACATCCCTAACCTGCTCCATCACAGAGGTGATGAGGTCTAAGATAGTCGCAAGTAGAGCTGGATCAACCTGACCCTCAAGATGGCCCCTAGCTGTAACACTGGTGGTAGCCTCAATCCTTTCCATGCTATACGCTAATCCTGCCGGAAGTATCCCACCCTCAATCCTTGGTGCAGTAAGTCGATCCAACAGATCACTCCTAACATTCCGGGCCTCTGACAGGCCACCCAAAGTCATATGATAATCAGCGATAAGAGAAGCCTGAGTGGTAGCATCTAGCAGTCCATGGGGGGCAGGTGGTGCAGACCCAGGAGATCCAAATGGATAACCAAGCACGGTATCAGGTGACAATGGTGCAGGGGATAAAGGTGGCATTTCCTCAGTATGTGCTGGGCTCTGTACAGGGGAGGGAACAGGAATTGGTGGAACCTCATGGATGTCTACAGGAGCCTCTGGAAGAGGGTCTGATACTGGTATAATTGGGGTCGTGGAAGGCCCCACTCCTTCTGCCCTCATTAACCTTTGTGCCCTTGGTAACTCTTCATCCTCTAGTGCCACCCTCGCGGCCATTCTTGCTCTGGTAGTCGCCCTGACTACGGTCATCTGTTCCTCAACGGTCCTCTCTTCATTCTCATCAGGATCCTCCATGAGATCCTCCTCAGCCACAATCCTTTCCGGAATAACATCCTCAACCGCAGCATTCTCTATCTGAACCTCATCCGGTCCTTCATTAGGGTACTCCATCGGATTCACAATTTGATCTCCAACTTGTAATAAAACATCCTCATGCTGATGCTCCTGAACCTCAAGGTTTGGTGCCCCGCTGCCCTATACGAGAACAAACTATGTTACTATCACGATACCTATAAGGGTTCCCATAAGGGTTTTAACTGTCAGTTCTACGTTAGGTAGCCTGACTATGAACTTGGCAAGAGTTCTTATTATCTTAGTGAACTTATTATCTTAACGTCCCATCATCTCTGAGGTTTATAACGCTTAGCTCTGATACCATTTCTGTAACACCCCCAGATCCGGGGTCGGGGATCCGGGTCGTCACGAGTTCCATTTCCCTTAATAACACCCAATCTTAATAATTACTCAACTACTCTGTACTGTGACCCCACAATAAACACACACACCACACGTTATAGTCTCAGAGATGAACATCCAAAAATAACCACAAGTCATTTTATTCCACAATTATCTGCCAATACACCTTAAAAGGTTTTCTGAATAAATTTACATTTCTTTGCCATTATTACAATTCATAAATATAAATAAATCTGGTCCATCAAAAGTTGAAAGCCTAGCCTATTGGTAGTTCCTACCTCAGCTACGGCGGCATCAATGCTTCTAGAAAACTGCGGAACGTCTCCTAATCGCTTGCGAATCGGGAGCTTGGTTCTGTTCATCTTTTCTATCTGTTGTTGTGTGATGAAAGAAGAAAGCAAGGGTGAGCAGCAAGCCCACCAAAATAATATGTATAATGATTAATAGTATATGAGCCTACTCATAATACTCATGAAAGTCTTGGTCAAAAGAAATGAACCAAGTTTGATATGTTAATGCGATGAAGTCGCAAAATATTCAGTATATATACATATATACTTTTCAAAATATTGGAAGTCCTCTTCCATGCATAATATACACAAAGTCCCAGTGTATAACTGTATAAAAAAAATATTGTTGCAAGGTGATCTCATATATCTAACCTTGTCTCAACGTTTTTCTGAAAATCTTTGTCATTCATAAGACAATTATTAATTAGATATAAGTTTAAAAGATGAAGTTACAAGATACCCCAATATACTTATATCTTTCCCAAATACTACTTGAACTACCACCGTTCAAGTTATAATTAGTTTCAAAAGTTCATCACATAGATGAGACTACAAGACAAGATTTGAATAGATTCAATCTTTGAATATCATTATAAATAATGAAGTTACGAGATACTTCATTAAGTCCCGACATATATATACACCTATATATATATATACATTTCCTGAAAACCTCTGTCATGTAAAGTATGAACAGAATTGCAATATCCAATAAATTTGGAAAGGAAAGAATTTTGGCATAAACCAGATATCTTGTTGATCAGGCAAAGATACCAATAAGTAACCTTTTCTACTAGTAGATGGATGAATCCCTCACCGGTCATCACCCTGGCCACATAAGGACCTTGTGCTGGACCGCCACCCGGCCTCTTACGCGTTGATGGACTGCCACCCAGCCACTTACACTTTCATAGACCGTACCCCGGCCTGTCGCTTATGCCGACTCAATTAGATGGGCTTACTTCCCGAACATTGGGCAAGTAATCAATTCATTTACCAAAACTGCAACCTCGTTGCGAATATAAAATACACCACAGAGCCGGATTCCCCAGGTTTTGAGCGAGTATTTAAATCCCCTTAAAAAGGAAGATCTTAAATATAAAAATGAGTTTTGGGATCCGCTCTGACTTTAAAAATCATTTTGAAGACTCGAACACACTTTATAGAGTGTTTGGAGTAAAGCTGATTTAATGAAGTAAATCAGTCCCCAGAATATTTAGAAAATGACTGAATATTATTATTTAAATAATATTCCCATAAAGAATAATCTTTATAAAAATAATTGAAGTAGAAGTATTAAAACTTATACTTGAAACGAGTATTAAATAACCAAAGATATACTTATATGAAAGTATTATCTTTATTTGAATAATCGAAAATAAGTTTGATTATTGACACCTTATTCTTTAATAAAATAAAGAATATACCTCAGCAAATAATCGGAGTCATAGATCCTCAAATGAATATTCAAATAATATTCATTAAATAATATAAACTGAGTCATAAGCCTTCGAATGAATATTCAAATAATATTCAATAAATAATATAAAAGAGTCATAAGCCTTCGAATGAATATTCAAATAATATTCAATAAATAATATAAAAGAGTCATAATCCCTCGAATGAATATTCAAATAATATTCAGATAAATAAATAAAAGGAGTCATACGCCTTCGAATTATATTCGAAATAATATTCAATAATAAAATAAAGTTAAAGTTATCGAATAAACCTTATTCGATTAATAGTTTGGAAAACTATAACCATATATATATATATATAAATATATATATATATATATATCCATATCCATATATACAAAATCTACTCGGGATCCTCGACTCCCGGTTTTAGAAAATATTTTCACCTTTGGGTCCCTATACTAAGGGTATATGCAAGTTACCGCTATTCTCTAGCATAGGTATTATCAACTGAACCAACAGATATATATTTCAAGAATATGAAACAGGCATGCATATACCATATCACATGCTACAATATATCGCAAGAATTTGCTAAATAACCAATATGCATTTATCGCAAGATCATGCATATACAAATGTATACATCACAACAACAGTATAACGGATAGAATACTTGCCTGAGCGACTTGGGGTGATAAAAGGCTCGGGACGAGTCTGGTAACCTATAAACAACAAGTAAGTTGGAATTAAACCAAAATCACTTGTAAATCTATACTTTAACTAACTTAGACTCTAATGCTTGTTTTGCGCTCACTGATTCGCTTAAGTCACTCGGGTACCCTCGGCTCCACCATTTTTAATAATTTAACCTTTACGAGTTTTAAAGCGATTCCTTCGCGAGTGTCTTACCAACTGCCTAAAACACTTACCATAAATGTTTCATACATTAATTAACCCTTTTTGGTCTTTAACCTATGTTTCAAAGTAAGGCGAGGGGAAAAGTTTCGTTCGCGAAACGCCGTTACTTGAAACGGTCGTTTCTCCTAAACCGTGCATCGGAATCGAACGAACTACATATCAAAACGAAGCTCGTAACATGAGTTATCTAAACATGGCAGTGGTCATAATCTAGCAGGGGGTTCTCGGGTCCTAATGCTATGCACAAAAACAGTCCAAAGAAAATCGGACGTTACGACGGCTATGTTTACGCGATTTCCCAATTTTAAACCATTCAAAACCATCCCAAATCAACCTCAAATCCAACATACAACCAACATCCATCCTTTTCACATCATAACAACCCCAACCAATTCAATTTAATCATTCATACTTATGCCTAAGCTTAACTTTAATCATACTTAAGTTCTTTTAATCAAAACAACAACATTTACCAATCCAACAACATCCCAAAACTCACTAATCTCTACATACACAACCATCAAGCCTCTCATGAACTAAAATACTCATATTATGCTCTTAACATTACATAACAAAGCTTGGTTAAGAGATTATACCTTCCTTGAAGCTTTTTAACACAACACAAGAGCTTTGAATGCCTAAAGAACCTTGATCCTTGCTTGTATCAGCTTAATCTTTCATAAAAATTCAAGAAAACTAAAGTTATTTCTTGAAGGTTACTATTCACCATCTTCTTCCTTGATTTATAGAAAAAGATTGGCTTGGAATTAGAAGCTTAAACTTATAGGAAGTATGTAACTATCCATGGGGAAGCTTAGATAATTACCTTGCTAAATAGTAAGTGGTGGAGCTTGGATCTTCAAATTTTAAGAAAGAAGCCGAGAGTTAGCTTGGGAAGAAAGAGGTTTTTGTGTTTTGTTTGATGAAAATGAAATGATTTGCTTGGTTGGTTGATTTTTTGTGTTGTTTTTGGTTAATGACTTAATTAACCTTGATTTTGTGTGGTTATAATTCAACCACACTTCCTTCCCTTCTATGTCATGCCTACATCACTTTGTGATATCATCACCCCTCCTTTGTCCTCTTTCTATTGGTTGGATGACATCACCCCCACTAATCCCTTTGATTAGCTTTTAATTGTTTGCCTAATGACCGCTGATCTGTTATACGGTTCGCTTAACTTTCGTTTTCGTTTATCGTTCGAGGGATCATACCCGGGATCTTATTACTTAGGTTCCCTTAACCTTTCTCAATACATTAAATTCCTTTTTATGATCCTCTATTATAATCCTTTAATTTAAACCCTTTTATCCTGTTACCTTATACTCAATTCTTTCCGTATCTATTGGATTTCCGGGAAAAATCAAAGTGTTCGGAATTGGATTCTGACGATCTTTACATACACTTATATACCACATAGAGTACTAATAATATTCCATAAGATCAATAACAGAACCCCTACATAGCGTGGCGTGAAAATTTTTCTCATTCAGCAAAAACACTATTCATAAGGGTTTCAAAAATTTCCAAAAATTGGGGTTATTACATCTATCTTGATTACATAGGGCAAGTAAGATGGTTAAAATTACTTGCGAGTCATACATAACAATACATGAACCTATGCTAGCTTGGCAAGTTCTAAATCCTTAAATTCACTTTCCCTTCATTAAGAATTAACACACTATCTTATAAGTTCGCGACGCTCACAAGACGAATAAGCACAACCAATACTAGGGTATCATACAATCACCACATACTAAGGCATCAAACAATTTATCTAAAAAAATCCATAGATAAATCCGCTAGAACCCCACGATAACGATTAGCCCATAATCGAACTCATCGCCAATGTGGGTTTCAATAAAAACATGATATAGAAAACATAGTCTTTATACGAATAAATAAAACCAAGTACACACAAGAATATAGGTTCAGCAAAACAAGAAACAAGCATCCAAATTACAACTCAAAACAAAGATTCACAAGAATAAACTAGATCATCTTCACCTTTGTTGAATTGTGCCAAAAGGTCTATTGCCGTCTTCTCCTTCCTTGATATCTTGAAAACTTTGAATCTCTGAATATATATTGAAAAATGACCTATGTTATGTTTATATAGCAGCCCATGCATCCCAGGAGTCCAGAATTCGAATTGTAAAAGAATCAGGATTTCTTTTATCCCGACCCAGCGCGGCCGCGTGCTTCACCAGTGTGGGCGTGCTGACTTTCTGTTCCCTCGGCGCGGCTGCGCGCAACACCAGCGCGGGCACGCCTGCCTTCTGCAAAAACTTTATTTTTTCTTCTTCTTTATTCCTTACAGCTTCGATCCAATCATTCAAGCTTTTATTTCAACACATCCTAAACACCAGATTAGCATCAAAATAATGCTAATTCATCTGATTCAAGAAGTAAAGCCTGAAATGCAAAAACACTTGAAAACACGTTAAAACACAAACAACTTAAGTACAAATACACCAACTCAAAGCTTATTAGAGCATAAATAAGTGTCATAAATGCCACTTAACAAATACGCGTGTACATGATACGTATTCTTTATAGAGGGTACCGCCAGTAGGCATTCTGGGCAGTTGGAGCTGGAAAGTAGAGTATTTTGGGCATTATTTCTATATCACATTTAGTTGGAAACTGTGTGTTACGTACTGATTCTCAATGATCAGAAGAAGCTCAGGATCTAGCTGTTCGGCTTTCATCAGTATCTGATGTGTCGTCAGGATTTGACACATCATCAGCATTTGGATGTCATCAGTATCTGGAGACAGTCAGCTTAGAAGATTTGTTTTGTTCCTTGTATTTTGGAATAGATATCTTTTACGTCTGAGTTATAGGACTTTATCTATTCAGTTGAAGATATGTATCAGTTTCGGTTAGCTTTTGATAATGCATATCCTAGATTGTTTAGTTGTAGCTGTGTATTATATAAACACAGTTTAAGTCATCACATAGTGAATTAACTTGAGCATCATACGACCTAGAAGCTCTTAAGAACATCAGTATTTCTTGAGAGAGTTTTGTAACAGTTTTTATCAGAAATATAAAAAGCTGTTATATTTTATTACTTGTTCGAAACATTTATACAATTGTATCCAACCCCCCTTAAACAATTATATCCTTACTGGGTAACAATCGGTATCAGAGCGGACTGATAATTTACTATCAGAATCGATCTAAACATGTCTCTGAACAAGTATGAAAGTATTAAAATTCTCATTCTGAAGAAGACTGAATATCCTACAAGGAAAGTGAAGATGCTCATGCACTTGAAAGCTACAGATCCAGACTATCTCGATATAATCAATGATGGACCTTACAAGCCAACAAAATTGGTACCTGCAACTCCTACTATTGATGAACATCTCCAGCTGAAGGAGAAAAGTGAATGAACAGCAGAAGAGAAAGTCGATGTACTGAAAGATGCAAAGGTAAGAAATATTTTACATAACAGTCTTGATTTTGTGATGTCAAACAAGGTTATAGCCTACAAGACTGCCAAAGAAATCTGGGATGCCCCTGAGACTCAATGCCAAGGAACCACAGCCATCAAGAAGAACAGAAGGGTTGTCTTAGTTCAAGAATATGAACATTTCGAGGCAAAGACTGGTGAGAGTCTCACGGACATCTATGATAGGTTTCTTACTCTGCTCAACGACCTATCTTTGGTGGAAAAGGTGTATGATCTTGAAGATTCAAACACAAAGTTTCTTAGAGCTTTGAGTGAGGAATGGGAGACACAGACCTCAATCATACGACATCAGTATGATCTGGAAAAAGTCACTCTGGATGAAATCTATGGCATGCTGAAGACTCATGACTTGGAAGTTCAGCAAAGGAAATAGAGGAAAAGCATCAAGGAAAAATCAGCTACCTTAAAGGTAAATGATAAAGCTTCAAAGGACAAGATTATGGAAGCTACAAGGAAGAAGAACTATCTGCCAGAATCAGATACTGATGATTCATCATCAAATCCTGATGATGATACTGATTCTGAAACTGATGGGAACATGACAGATTCTGATGGCATGCAAATGGCGGCTATGATGGTCAAGGGATTCAAGAGAATGCAATTCAGGAAGTTTCAGAAGAATAGAAGTTTCAGGAAAAAGTTTACTGGAGGGGAAAGGAAGCCTTCTGGAAGAAGAGAGGGAAAAGATGTGAAAGCTGGAAAAGTAGACAGTTCAAAGATCAAGTGCTACAACTGTGATGAACCTGGCCACTTTGCTACTGAATGCAGGAAGTCAAGAAATGACAAAGGGAAGAACAAAGCCTTGATCACATCAAGCAGGGACTGGATGGACTCTACTGATTATGAGGTTGAAGGAACAAACTATGCACTAATGGCTAGTTTTGATAGTCCTGCTTTTCCTGATTCTAAGGTATCAACATCCTTCTTTTCTCTTGATACTGAGGATATATCTGAATTGAAATCTATTCTTAAATCTCTGTATGGTAATTTTAAGAATACGACTCTAGAAAATAATAGACTTATAACTGAGATTGAGATCTTAAAGTCTAGGAATGTACAGTTAGAGTATGACTTAATAAATCATATTGATTTAAAGAAAGAATGTGAGAGAGCTAAACATATAGTAAAGATCCTTGAGGCTAGATACATTATGTTAGAAAAAGATTTAGAAAATGAGAGAAAAACCCTTAAAGCCTGGACTGATTCAGGCAAAAAGGTTCATGAGACGATCTCAAAGAAAAACTGGAAAGAATGCCTTGGCTATAAAAATGGAATTAAAGATGTTGACACTGAAAATAAAATTACCCTTAAGACTCCTGTTAAATTTATCTCTTCAGAAAACAATGAACCCAAATCAACCTTTGAAAAGGTTTCAACGTCTACATATCAGGAAAAGAAAGTAAATGATAAAAATCAAAGTGAGGAAAACAAAGAAACCATTAAGACTGTCAAGAAAGAAAAGAACATAGGACTTTTGTCTAAAGGACAACTGAAAAAGAAATTATCTGAAGTTACTGATAAACCTCAGATAAAAAGTCCAAAAAGAAACAGGAATGGTAAGCAAGGTGTGTCTAAAGATTCCAACTATAAGGTTGCTCCCAATGCTCCTAGAAAAACTTGTTTTAACTGTGGAAATACTAATCATCTTGCTATTGATTGCAGGAGGAGTAAGAAAAAGAAATCTGATATTCCTGAGTCTGATGTTAGGGGTAGATTAGCATTTTACAAACCACAAAATCCTTGTTTTCATTGTGATAGTAGTTGGAATTCAATTTACACTTGTAGTTCTTATCATAAGCTGTATCACAATTTCTATGAATCCTTACCTAAATTTAATAAAACTGCTTAGGTGTTCAATTCTGCAAGTTCTACTAAATCTGCTTCTGATAAGACAAATTCTATCAAAGAAAAACCTGTCAGAATTGATTCTGAATCACAGGAAACTTAAGTTATTCAAAACAAGGGCCCAACAAGTGTGGGTTCTTAAAAATCCTTCTAATTAATTATCTCTCTGATTACAGGGTAACAGGTAAAACATTATTGTCTTGGACAGTGGATGTTCTAGACACATGACTGGAAATAAAACCCTATTGTCGGAATTTGAGAGGAAGGCTGGCCCGGATGTATCTTATGAGGATGGAAACATTGGACACACTCTGGGATATGGCAACTTGATAATTGGAAATGTGGTAATAGAAAATATGGCTTTGGTGGAAGGATTGAAATATAATCTACTGAGCAGCAGTCAGATCACTAATAAAGGCTACCATGTGGTGTTCTATGACTCCCACTGTGAAGTTGTTCACATCAAAACAAAGAAAGTTGCCTTGAAATGATATAGACATGGTAATATATATGAAGCAAGGCTGCATGAAAGTCTTGAGAAGGAAGCTACTTGCCTTATCTCTAAGGCATCAGTAGATGAAAGCTGGAATTGGCACAAGAAGCTCTCACATCTCAACTTCAATTCTATAAATGAACTTGCCAAGAAGGAGCTAGTGAGAGGACTACCAAATATGCTATATTCATCTGATGGTCTTTGTGACGCCTGCCAAAAGTCCAAACAAATAAGAGTATCCTTCAAAAGTAAAATAGAATTCTCCATCATTGAACCATATCACATGCTACACTTGGATCTCTTTGGACCAGTGAACATAATGTCAATCAACAAGAAAAGGTACACACTTGTAATTGTAGATGATTTCACTAGATATGCCTGGGTTTATTTTCTACATAGGAAGGATGAAACTCTAGAAATTCTTCTGGATCATGTAAAGCAAATTGAAAATGGAACAAATTTCAAAGTGAAAATTCTGAGAAGTGATAATGGCACTGAATTTAAGAATTCAAAGATGGAGTAAGTTTGCAAGTACAGAGGTATACAACAACAATTCTCAACTCCTAGTTCACCTCAATAAAATGGTGTTTTTGAGAGGAAAAACAGAATCTTGATTGAAGCTGGCAGGACTTTGCTAGAAGAAGCCAAGTTACCCACTTACTTCTGGGCTGAAGCAGTAAACACAGCATGTTACACTCAGAACATCACTCTGATAAACAGACATGGTGTAACTCCTTATCAGATGCTGGAAGAAAAGAAGTCAAGTCTGAAACATCTCCACATATTTGGATGTAAATGCTTTGTTCTAAGAACTCACACTAATTAGCTAGGAAAATTTGAATCAAAAGCTGATGAAGGAATCTTTGTTGGATATGCACCATCAAAAGCATATAAAGTTTTCAATCTGAGAACAAATACTATAGTTATATCCATAAATGTGTTTTTTGATGATAGAAAGATTCCTGGATTTGAAGAAGACTCTCATGAAAGATTGATCTTTGAGAATGAAAATGCACTGCTGGATTCTGCATCAGACTCCAATAAATCATCAATCACTGATGATCTAAATCCTGATACTCCTTCAGATCCTGAAGATGATCAATGTAATGATGAACCTGCACATGTTGAGGGGGAGCAACAGAAAGGTTCAACTGATGGTACCTACACATAAGAATCAACTCAAGGTTCTTCCCAATCTGATCAAACAGAATCCAATGTTGACACAATATCAGGAGAGCATGAGTCAAGTGTTAATATTTTATCAAGAGATAACAGCACTGACTCAAGAGGAGCCTCAAATGCATTTGATGACATGATTCAAGGGGAGTATCTAGCTCCAGAAGAATATTTCTTCATGCCAGAAAATGGACCAAAGATCATACTATTGATCTGATTATTGGAAATCCTGATTAAGGTGTACAGACAAGGAGTGCAACTCAAAATAAATGTCTTTATCATAATCTACTTTCAAAAAAAGAACCAAAGAAAGTAGAAGATGCACTCAAGGATGCAGACTGGGTCATAGCTATACAAGAAGAGTTGAATGATTTTGAAATAAATGAAGTATGGAAGCTGGTGCCTAGACTTAAAAACAGGTCAATTATAGGCATAAAGTGGGTCTTTAGAAATAAGACTGATTCTGATGGAACCATTGTCAGAAACAAGGCTCGGTTAGTGGCTAAGGGTTATTCTCAACAGGAAGGCATTGACTATGATGAGACATTTGCTCATGTTGCTAGGCTGGAAGCAATCAGAATATTCATGGCATATGCTGTACACAAGAAATTCAAAGTCTTCCAGATGGATGTCAAGAGTGCATTTCTCAATGGAGAACTTGAAGAAGAAGTCTATGTTGAACAGCCACCAGGATTTGTGGATCCTAAACATCCTGACTATGTTCATAGACTTGACAAAGCACTCTATGGACTGGAGCAAGCATCTAGAGCATGGTATGAGACCCTTGTTCAGTTTCTACTTGAAAGTGGATTCAAAAGAGGTATAATAGATAAAACCTTATTTTATCTGAATAAAGGTAAAGATTTGCTTTTAGTTCAAATTTATGTGGATGATATCATTTTTGGATTAACTAATCAAACAATGTGTGATAAGTTTTCAAAGTTGATGCAATCAAGATATCAAATGAGTATGATGGGAGAGATGAGCTACTTCTTAGGCTTGCAAATTAAACAGACTGATAATGGCATCTACATTAATCAGTCCAAGTACACAAAGAATCTGCTGAAGAGGTTTAATATGCAAGAAATCTATTTCTACTTCAACTGCTGAAGCTGAATATATTGCAGCTGGAAGCTGCTGTGCTCAGCCATTATGGATGAGAAACCAGCTCATGGACTATGGATTATCATTTTCTAAAATTCCTATTTTCTGTGATAATTAAAGTGCTATTGCTATGACGGGGAATCCAGTGCAACACTCTCTCACCAAACATATAAGTATCAGATATCACTTTATAAGAGAGCATGTCATGGAAGGAACCATCGATCTCCATTTTGTTCCTACTGATCAGCAGCTGGCGGACATCTTCAAAAATCCATTACCTGAAGCAGCGTTTACAAAGCTTGTCAATGAGCTTGGAATGGTTAGTTGGGACAAATAATTTCATGTTAATTTTTATTTGGTCAAATTCTGATGAATATTGATCAAGTGCTGATATGTCCTAAATAATGATTGACAATATTTTGTTGGAATTTTTTGATGTATTTCATTTTATGCATGATAAATTAAGTGAATTTATTTACTAAATATGCATGTATGAAATTATATCATTGTCATCATTACTAGTTGATCTAGGGAGACACGCATAAATAAGATTTTTGGTTAAATCATTAAGTTAACTCTTTAGTTAATCATTAATCAAATCCCTGGTCTCTTGATATTTCCTCTCTCTCTCTCGGTTATTTAAATGACCCCTCATTGTAATAACTCGAATTTTTGAGACCTTGTAAAACGTTTAATGAATAGTAACCCTGACAGACGGGAAAAACTTTTGAGCCACACTATGTAGTGCATGAGAAAATGAGTTTCGGAGTTGATATTACGACTATACGTACCAAATGAGTGTATGTAAACGCTATTAGTTTTCGAAGAAAACGAACTTTGAAAAACAACCGTATTTACGACTCATCGAGGATTACGAGAATCACAATATAATTATGAGATTAAAACCTTATGGATTTATATTCAAGTAGGATAATTAAAAATATAAGGAATAAATACGAAAGAAATTACTTCGCGAACCAATTACGAGTAAGTATTACGAAAACGTTTAAGTAACCGAGCGAACGCGTAAATGATTAAATAAATGTAACGCACTAACTAAACCATGGTAAGGAAGTAACCATCGTTACTTCATCAAATAGTGAGCTAACCATAGGATGATCAAGCTAGCTAGCAAAATAGTGTGCTAAGGAAGCTAACCTTGTAGTTTAGCTTGTAACCTAGTAAGCTATTAGGATTTGTCCCTAAGATATGCAACCAAGAATTAACCTCGAATGCTATACTAGGAGAATAAAATCATTTGCAAAGATATCACCTCATCTTCCTAGAAGCAACCTAGCAAAGCATCCAAGAAAAGCAACCAAGAGTAGTATAAATACCCCCCTTGGAAGCTCCATTCGGCCCTAATGAAAAAAGGGGAGAAATCAAATTCAAATCTCCAAGTTCTAGCTCTTGTAAAATCACCCAATTAGTTATCAAGCCTCCTGGCAATTAAAATAAGGTAATAAAATTATTTCATCTCTTTTTATCAAGGTTTGATGGGTGAAATAAATTCAAGAAACTCACTAGTGAATAGTGTGAATAGTAACCTCTCTTTGGTTTCTTGATTTCAATGGTGGTTTTAGGTTCTAAAAATCATACCAAGCACTTCCAAGCCTCCACCATCCTCAAGAACACATCTCAAGATTTCAAGAAAGGTAAAAATCTTTGGCCCAACTTTATTTAAGATTCATTTTTAAGATCCATTTAGTATGTGGTAGTAAACCTAGTATAATGAGTGTTATTGATGAAATCTTGATGATTAAGTTAAGTAGATTTAAGGTTGAATGTTGTTGCCTAAAGAACAAGATGTTCTTGATAGGAGTTTGTGTTTTGATGATGATATGATGATTGTTAGTGGTTGTGTTAAGAGTTAGGGCGTAAATAAAACCCCGATCGTAAACGTAACTTCGTTAAAATCAACGAATCGTAACTTTAAGTTTCTGCAGAAAGTCCCGAAGTTGTAAACAGTAGATTCTTGAAAATAACCTTTGTTTAGGATATACAATGTTATAAGGATCGTTTAGGCACTTTAATCGCTTGATTCCGATTTACGGATCAAAAGTTATGGCCGTTTTAGTAAAAGTGATTTACGCGACAAAAACTGCTACGAATTACGAACTTTGAAAATATAAAGGATAGACTTAAAAGTATTCATAAATCATGAAATTTTTACAGAGAGTAACATATTGAGTTTCTTAACTGACATAAAAATTTCAAGTGAAATAATGATTTCTCAATTTTATAAAAATGTCGGAGCCGAGACCGCGCGTGTAGAAACTGTGAGAATCCATAAGCGGAGCCGACGACGATAATGAGAATGAACCTACGATACTTACAAAAATGAAGTGATCATAATGTGAATATGACTTAAAGGAATAATAAGGGTAGTATAAGTTGAGAGGGTGCATAATAAGTAGCACATGAGTGCGAGTCGCCGTAAATTAGAACAGGACATAACGAAATGAAATGTGTTTATGGTTATAGATTTCCGAGCAGAACCTAGAGCATTCTCCACCTCGAGATACCCAGGAAAGTTTACGAACCCAACTCCATTTTTCATGTTGTATTGTGAAAGGATTGTTTTACTATCATTGCATAAATACCATGCTTGCCATGATACATAGTTGTTGAATTTCGCATAATATAGCGATGTTGTATGATAAAGTATATATCGTGAAATGTTATTTCGCTTTAAGCGTGACGTATTATATAAGACCGAGAATCGGTCGGGATTTAAGATAAAACCCGGGTATCATTTCCAGTGATATTATAGGACGGTTATAAGTCCATAGTAGTACGTTTTTAAAGGGACTCATAGTCCACTTACGAAACATTAAAACACCTCGAACTTTTATTAAAACGATTTCCCAACGATCATATCCCTCAACTATATTTTATTGTTCGAATAATAAATATTATATACGTATTCCTTTATTATGGGAGTAGTATACTCCAATGTTTATTTATTTCAAACTCGATTAATCATTATAGATTATTAATTATGTAGACACAAACTAGTTGAGGAATATTATGTTAAATATTCTTATAAAAAGTAAACTCATTCGAGGTTTAATTATCTATCGATTGTCATTTAATTATTTATTAAAGGGTTTATTATTGATTTAAAAATCATAGATCCTGATTTAAAACATACTTTCTGATTTCAGAATATCATTCAAATAATTTCATATTATCGGAGAACATTATCCCGACTTATTTAATATTTTGAATATAGTTTCAAGGAGAAACTTTTCCCCCTTATTTAATTATTTGTTGACAACGGTCAACTCACATCCTTAGTACTTCCTCCGAAACTTTCGGAAGTGTATATATATATATATATATATATATATATATATATATATATATACAGTAAAGTTATGCCTATCAACAAGCAAAACGCTTGGAGGAACTTCGATGTGGTTCGAGTTCTCGAGATATGATAGGATTTCCTAAAGGACAAGGGAGGGGTAGGATCCAAGTACTTCGTGTATTGGATAGACTACTGGTACCGTAGGAGACGGTACAATATGTACCTATGGACCTGCGAAGTGTGTGTATACCCGAAATGAGGACACATAGCCCGTATGTGGCAAGGGTGATAACCGAGATGTGAAGGTGTCGTCCCTCTACTAAACAATGCCACCCTGTAGAAGAGGAACCAGGGCACAGCCCGCAGAATCTGTTAACCAACAACGAGGTGAACCTGACCCTGTAGTGAATGAGGAAAGTGAAGAAGACCTAGACTATAATGAATATGATGAGGAATAATATGTAGAAGAAGAGGCTGAGGATACCCATCAGGGAGGGAACCCCATGAATGAATTTATGGAACTGCTAAGAGCAAATCTGAACCAACAGCCTATTCCACCACAGCCACATGCTGCCCAACAGACTGCAGCTACTGCCTTTAGAGCCTTCAAATCTCTCAAACCCCCATAGTTTCTAGGATCTGCCGACCCCGTTGAAGCACAGGCCTGGCTCAAAGAGATAGAAAAATCCTTCAAGATACTAGGTGTTGAGTAACGACATAAGACCGTTTTCGCTTCTTACATGCTGAAAGGAGAAGCTAACTACTGGTGGGAGTCCAAACGAAACCTAGAAACTGATGATGTGATCCCATGGGATAGATTTACCCGACTGTTCTTAGACAAGTACTTCCCTAGGTTTATGGAAACCCAGATGGAGATTAGGTTTCTGGAGTTGAAACAGGATAAGATGACTGTGGCAGAATATGAGGCCAAATTTACTGAGTTGTCGAGATTTATGCCTGAGTTCGTGAATACCGAAGAAAAGAAAGCGCGAAGGTTTCAGCTTGGTCTGAAACAGTGGATACAGAACCGAGTGGCAGTGTTAGAGCTGACAGACTATGCCACCTTAGTGCAGAAAGCCTCGATTGTTGAAGCTGGCAGTAAGCAGAGTGTGAAGGAAAAGGAAAATAGGAAAAGGAAGATAAGAAGCCAAGGAATAGGAAGCGGGAATAGGAGCCTTCTGAGCAGACTCGTTAGGGGAGCGGTGTCCCAACCTACACGAGGCCCCGGATTCAGAAAGGCCCCGAGTAAGAGCGTTGGCCAGGGCGGCGGACAATCTAGGGCAACATTTCATAGCCAACCATGTGCCCCAATACCAGAGTGTCAAACCTGTAAGAATAGACACCTTGGAGTGTGTACCCAGACAAGAGCCCCTCTGAGATGTTACCGGTGTGACCAAATCGGACACCTTGCCAACAGCTGCACCCGGTCCAATATAACGTGTTTCCAATGTGGAAAGGTAGGACACATGAGAAAGGATTGCCCAACGTTGAAGCCCCCAGCCTCAGGGATAAGCAAAGCTGCATCCAACCGACCCCCAGCTGCTAGGACCTTCAACATGACTGTTCAGGATGCTGTCTGAAACACCGACGTGATAGCAGGTACCCTGTTGTTAAATTCCGAACATGCAAATGTCCTATTTGATTCTGGAGCAACCAAGTCTTTTATATCTCAAGATTTTGCTAAAAAGTTAAAACTTAATGCCATACCCTTACGTGAGATATTACGAGTGTAAATAGCAAACAAAGAAATAATTCCTGTAAATCAAGTACACCCTAAGTGCAAGTTGAAATTAGAAGGGAAGATCTTCGAGGTTGACCTAATCCCATTCGCGTTAGGAGAATTTGATGTAATCTTAGGAATGGATTGGTTATCCAGTAACGGAGCGCAAATAGATTGTGAATGGAAGAAAGTAAAGATAAGAGTGCGGAATGAAAAAGAAGTAGTGTTTAAAGGTCAACGACAGAACCAGAAATTTCTAACCATGCTACAGGCAAAAAGATTGTTAAGGAAAGGTAACGAAGCATATTTGGCTTATGTGATAGATGAAGGGTTTTTAGCACATAAACGCAGCGAAAACGTAAATTTAATCTTAAAAAAACCGAAACCCTCCGCAGGATCCATGCGAAAAATAATATTTAATTCGTAGTTCAGTATATTTACCTTAAGAAGCTTTACGTTAATGGAAAGATGGAGGTCTTTAATAGTGATCCAAGAACGATGAACGGAGATCCTTAGCAGATGCTCCTCAAGTGTGAAGCACTCCACCGGTATCCACCAAGAAAACGATGTAATGAAGGAGTAGGAGATGGAGAGAATTAGGGTTTTGTAAATCTTTTTGGTTGAGGCAAAAATAGGGTCTATAATAGTATATTTATAGGAAAAAATTTCAACTAAAAATTTTCCCATAAAATATTATTATTATTAACCCTTTATTATTCTCACTAATAATTAAAACACCTTTTAATTATTAATCCTTTTTCTAAACTCTTTAGAAATAATTCTCTCACTTGATTTAATTTCCAAAAATTAAATTCTTAATTAATAATATTAAGAACCTTTTCTTAATTAATTTATAATCAATTAAATCTCATTTAATCAATTATTAAATTTTCCAATTAATTATTTATTTCATAAATAAATAATTATCAGTCATTATTAATTAATTCCTCCACCATTAAATCATTCTCTTTTATGGTGTGACCCTGTAGGTTCAATATTAAGCCGGTAGTAGAAATAAATAATAATAAAACTATTTTATCATTATTTATATAAATTCTCTAATTCATTAAATATGATTAATTAATTAATCATATTTGTTCTACATCGTGAGGGATACTTCTCAGCATATCGCGACTATCCGGATAATACGAATTCACTGCTTAGAATACCAAGAACCTATTCAATGAGTAGTTACCGTACAATCAATTCCTTCTACCCTGCAATGTCACGATTAAATACAAGGCATGGAACTTGTGTCAAGCCTATCTTATTTAATCACTTGCTTTCCCATTCACTATGCTTAGTTCTATTTAATGTAAATTAGAAACTCCTTTCTAATTTCATTCACTATGGCCAGAGATTCCTGAACTAGCATAAGTGGATCAGCATTGAACATTCTCTTCCTTCACTGGAAGGGGTAGATCCTTTATTGATCATACACTATCTTCGTGTACAAATTCCTATACCCTGTAGAGCCCTTATAATTGTCCCTTGAGACTAAGAACTAAACCAAAGCATAGTTCAGTGTGCACAAGATGACTATGATGACCTCAAGTCTAAGGTTACTTGTACAACTATCACTATGTGAACAACTGTTGACACGTGAGTGAACTCCATCAGTTGTTCATCTGTGTGAGTCATGTTCAGTGAACTTATTCTATAATAAGCACCTACATACTAGCTATAGTGTCACCACACAAATGTCTATGAGAACAGACATCCTTCATAATGAAGCAAGCATAGTATGTACCGATCTTTGCGGATTATTAATTACCAGTTAGTAATCCTACGAACATGAACTATTTAAGTTTGGAGTTATCATCTTTTAGGTCTCATTATTACGATCTCATCACAATCCATAAAAAGCTTTACTCTAAACTGTGGTATATCTTATTTAAACATTTAAATAGATAGAGCCCGCAATAAAAACAAAACAAGTCTTTTATTAATATCAATGAAATCAAAACAGATTACATAAAAGTTATTCCTAAATCCTCATACATGATTGGACTTAGGACATATCTCTTTCAATAGATACCAAGAAGGAAGTCCCTAATATACAGGACATACCCGTAGTAAACGAATTCGAGGATGTATTTCCAGAAAACTTACCAGGATTGCCACCTAACCGAGAAAAAGAGTTCGCTATAGAATTAGTACCAGGAACGACACCAGTATCCAAGGCCCTATATAGGCTACCCCCGTTGAGATGAAGGAACTAGCTTCTCAACTGCAAGAGTTATTAGATAATGGAATGATAAGGCCCAGTGTGTCGTCATGGGGAGCGCCAGTACTGTTCGTAAAGAAAAAGAACGGCAGTATGAGATTATGCATAGACTATCGAGAGCTGAATAAGCTGACTATTAAGAATAGATACCCTTTCCCTAGAATTGATGACCTATTCGATCAACTCAAAGGAGTTGTACATTTTTTCAAAATAGATTTAAGAACATGATATCACCAGTTGAAAATCAAACCGGAAGATATACCGAAGACTGCTTTTCGCAGTAGGTATGGACACTATGAGTTCTTAGTTATGTCGTTTGGATTAACCAATGCGCGCGCAGCCTTTATGGATTTGATGAACAGAGTGTTCAAAAAGTACTTGGATATATGTGTGATAGTTTTTATAGATGATATTCTGATCTACTCAAAGACAGAGTAAGAACACGCAAAACATTTGAGGATAGTCTTAGAATCTTGAGGAATGAGAAATTGTATGCCAAGTTCTCGAAGTGCAAATTTTGGTTGAGAGAAGTTCAGTTTTTAGGACATGTGGTGAGTAGCAAAGGAGTTTTAGTTGACCCTGCCAAGATAGAGGCGGTATCCAATTGGGAAAGACCAACTACCCCAACAGAGGTTAGGAGTTTTGTGGGTTTAGCAGGATATTACCGAAGGTTCGTGCAAGATTTTGCTAAGATAGCCGGTCCACTGACTAGACTTACCCGGAAGGCAGAAAAGTTTGTATGGACAGAGAAATGTGAGGAGAGTTTTCAAGAACTGAAAAGGAAGCTGGTGTCAGTACCAGTGCTCGCTCTTCCCGATGGAAAGGGATAGTTTATGATATACGGCGACGCATCGCTTAAAGAATTAGGATGTGTACTAATGTAGCACGATAAAGTTATAGTGTATGCCTCTCGGCAATTGAAGAAATATGAGAGCAGATACCCTACGCAGGATCTAGAATTAGCAGCCATAGTATTTGCCCTAAAAATTTGGAGACACTACCTATATGGTGAGAAGTGCGAGATCTACACTGACCATAAAAGCCTCAAATATATTTTCACTCAGAAGGAACTGAACATGAGACAGAGGAGATGGTTAGAGTTGATAAAAGACTACGACTGTGAAATTTTGTATCACCCGGGTAAAGCCAATGTGGTGGCTGACGCCCTTAGTAGGAAGGAAAGACTCAAGATGATAATGACATCGGAGGAGTTGATTAAAGAATTTGAGAATATGGAAATTGACGTGAGGATGACCGGTAGGGGAACAGAAGGATTATTTGAGATTAAGCTAGTGCCAGAGCTGACTGAAAAGATACAAGTATGTCAGGAAAAGAAGATGAGTGAGGAAAGAGGAACATTGACCGGTGAAGAAGTGAGATGCGAGAAGGATGAGAAAGGGATCATGAGGTATGCGCCCCGGATTTGGATTCCAAATGTGCAAGAATTAAAGAATGGGTTGTTGCACGAAGGGCACAGATCTAGATATTCAATTCACCCAGAAAGTACGAAAATGTACCGTGTCCTTAAGGAATATTATTGGTGGCCTAACATGAAGAGAGAAGTAGCAGAGTGGGTCAGCAAGTGTTTGACATGCCAGAGAATGAAGGCTGAACATCAGCGACCTAGTGGACTATTACGACCCCTAGAGATTCCGGAATGAAAATCGGAGCATATAGTCATGGATTTTGTGATAGGCTTACCAAGAACAAAGACGAATCACGATGCCATATGGGTTATCATAGATAGATTGACCAAGTCTGCACACTTCCTACCAATCAACGAAAGATACACTGTAGACAAGTTGGTGGATATTTACTTGAAGGAAATAGTAGTTAGACACGGCGTTCCTATAGCCATAGTGTCAGATAGAGACCCAAGGTTTAATTCCCGGTTTTGGAGAAGCTTTCAGGAATGCGTAGGCACCAGACTAAACATGAGTACCGCTTACCATCCCCAGACTGATGGACAAAGCGAAAGGACTATTCAGACCCTAGAAGATATGCTACGAGTATGTGCCATTGATTTCAAAGGAAATTGGGATGGCCACTTACCCCTGATCGAATTTGCTTACAACAATAGCTATCACGCTAGCATAGGAATGCCCCCGTATGAATCTCTTTACAGAAGAAGATGTCGCTATCCCCTGTGTTGGGATAAAGTTGGAGAACACAAGATATTAGGACCAGAGTTAGTCCAGCAGACCAGAGAAATGGTAGGACTCATCAGGAAAAGACTTGTAGCAGCCCAAGACAGACAAAAGAAGTACGCCGACCAGACCAGAAAGGATAGGGAATATGAAGTAGGAGATTCTGTGCTATTAAAGATATCTTCGTGGAAAGGAGTGATGAGATTTGGAAAGAAAGGGAAGCTGAGTCCCAGATTCATAGGACCTCTAGCTTACGAGCTCGCCTTGCCTCCTAAATTGCAACAAGTACACAACGTGTTCCACGTGTCCATGTTAAGAAAGTACTATGCAGATGCACGACATGTAATAGAATACGAGCATGTAGATTTACAACCAGACCTGACCTACATCGAGCAGCCAGTGAGGATAATGGACCAGAAAGAACAAGTGCTGAGGAACAAGACTGTGAAGCTGGTTATGATTTTATGGAGAAATCAAAATGTCGAAGAGTCAACTTGGGAACTTGAAGACACAATGAGGAATAGATATCCCCACTTATTTTTTAATTGATTCCGGGACGGAATCCTTGTTAGAGGGGAAGACTGTAATAACTCGAATTTTTGAGACCTTGTAAAATGTTTAATGAATAGTAACCCTGACAGACGGGAAAAACTTTTGAGCCACACTAATAATAATTAAAGTGTCGGATAACGGCAAAATCATGTCCCCAAGTATCACATATTTATTCTAATTAATTATAACACATTCTTCGAATCAAGCACTATATAACATTTCCAAACAACCAAAATACAAATTATCCAAAAAACTTATACTAGCAAGAGATTATAAAGGACCAAAGCACTTGAGTTATGTTATTAAATTTTTATTATTTGGACCTAAAATAGGATATAAACACGTATCTAAAGTTTCATTATTTTAATTTTTCTTAAGAGTCTTATTGTTTGAAACTTAAAATTAAAAAATCAAACTAAAGATCAACTTTATACTATTGATTCGGGCTAAAATAAAATTAAATTCTAGCTAATTGATTGTTAGATACAATGTAGGCTTAAAAATTAGTGGGATAACTTGAGTTGCGCCTAATAGCCGAAATATAATTACAGTTTTTTTTCATTTTTATAGTATCTATATATTATAAACAAACTAAAGATTATTCGTTAATCTGGATAATAACCTCGAACTAAAATAAATTAATATATATTATTTATCTAGTATAACAAAATTTATACAACCGGTCCTGAATAAAGCATAATTAAAATAATAAAATAATAATATTAGCTAAAACTTTCTAACAAAGACGATCAACTAAAACTTAATAATATATACTTTTATTCGGGCTAACATAAATTTTTTATAATTTATCCGGGCTTAAAAAATCAAACTAAAGTACACATATAAATAATCAAAAGCGCAGTTTTAAAAAAATTCGATTTAACCGACTAATGCCCAATTAATTTTCCACAATGTGGTCGACCGATTCAATTTTTCTAATCTGACTAATCCTTGTAAGTTCTTCTCAATCGGGGTAAATATATAATAATTTATTAAACTGAAAATAATATTTAATCTAATATGAATAATTATAAAACTTATGATATAATAAATATATATTTGTTAATAAATAATCAATATAATTATAATAATATATTAAATAATAGTTTAATATTAAAATAAACCCAATTTTCACTCATATTAATCCTTCTAATTAATCCCTGATTTCTGATTAATTCTAAATCGGTAACTAAACCGGTTAGATCTGATTCCCAATTTTCGCAACACTGGTCAGAAGTACTAAATAAAGATATTTAATATTTGTGCATACATTTTAAAACAAATGTAAAATAATTCAACCAGTAAGTTTAATAACATAATAATTCCATATTAAAACCAAATTAAATTTAAAAACATTGAGAAAACAAGAATAAATTAAAATTAAACCATAAAAACATTAATATTATAATATTAAAGTATTCTACGCTAGCTAGGAGTCGTAGGACTATATAAATTAATCTGGTAGGGCATAGAATCTCCTGTTTTGTCACAACTTCTGGTCTGGTTTAGGTTGTTCTCGTCTTGTGTGTAGCATGGAAAACGACATCGTTGCATCGACGGAACATCAGCAGATTCTGATTTCTACTTTTCTTGATATCGCCGTGGGTCAGACTGTTCACACTGCTACACAATTCTTACAGGTCCATCCCCTCATTACCCTTTTCTAAATTTGTATTTGATTTATAATTTTTTTGGGTTCGAAAGTTATGAAATTTAATGTTATTAGCTTTTGTTATTTTCTTTTGATTTTGGGTAATTGTTTTATTGGCTGCAAGATTGATATGTATGTTTGTGTGTGTATTAAAGATTGTAGCTTTTTTAAAAAAGATTGAGACCCAATAGATATATAGTAGGTTTGAATTTTGATGTAGTAATGTGTGATTTTTTGCACTTTTTTAATGTTTCAGTTCGTGTTTCTTTGTGTTTTGTTATCATGTTTTAGTTAATCTGCACATTGTAGATTGATAGTTGATTTAGCATTGTAGTGAGGTCATTACAGTGAGCTCTTTCTCTTACGTATAGGTAAATGCCTTACTGGTTCAGTTTATTAGGACTAGTTATGAAAAAGGAAAGAGAGTCTAGTGCAACATATCCTAGTAGTTGATGACATGAATCTAAGTCTTTATTCCCGAGTTATGATACTTCTTACTTTAATTATATCTTAACATATAAAGTGTACATAAATTCAGGTTCACAGAGTAATTGTTTCAGTTGATCTGGTTGGTAAATGTCAACTAATCGGAATTGCCAAAATTATTAAGTAATGAAGTACCAACGGTCATACTTAGATGTCCCTCTCCTGTTTAGATTATAAATTTAAAGAAAGGGGAGCAATCTTTATTCATTCTTCTGATGTTCTGGACTTTCGTATGATACAGAAGTACACATCTTTTATTCATTCTTCTGATGATCTGGACTTTCTTATGATAAAGAAGTACACATCTTTTATCTGCTGTATACATATATACACACACCAAAAGATGACTACAACATGCTACACAACCGACTTGCCACCTTAGGTTGAGCAAGTTGGCCCGATTGTCTTTATTTACCCTTACAAAACCAGATAATTTAAATCTTCTCCTCCTTCCAATTTTTTTAAGCTGTTAAGGTAAAAGTTCACATATTAACCAAAAGTTGCCTCTTTAGAATTTAGATTCAGGATTAAGTGGGGATTTTGTTGAGCAGTTTTTAGTCAGATGTAAAACTAGCGGTCTCCATGAATAATGAGATGGTATTTCAGTTGATGAGGATGTTGCTGGAAAATGTACTTCAAGTTGTCATAAATCATCATTTAATGTGTGTGCACACGATGTATCCTGATGCTAAGTATAACGGTACGTGTGACTCTGTGTGTGTACTTCTAGGTTGTCAGATTGGAAAATCAATTAAGTCGAGTCAACGCGGTCTGGCTAGCGGACTAGTCGTCGACAAATTAAATATAGTAAATTTTTTAAATATATTTTATGGTTCTACATATATATCATGCGATGTGGAACACAGTTGTATGCTATTGATTGTCTATTATTTTAGATTAGAAAATAATTTTCTTTATTAATTGTTGTACTAGAATCACAAATTAAGTATAGTTATCACTTATCAGTTAGGAGTAGTTCAGTCTTTTGTAGAATCTTAATCTCCAGACTCCAAGTATTAGGAAAACTGGAAAACTATATATATAATTGTAATTATAATCATTACTAGAGCTGAATTATATGAATTATGCATATTTTATAAAGTCTGTGGATTCTCAGTGGAGAATGGTGTTTATCCCCTTCTTAAACCCTTGTTTTAATATTGGTCTTCATCCCTTTGTCCGTGTTAAATGTCTATCATGTGTCTGCCAAATTAGTTGATAAAACTTCTTTGCAAAGGACTCTGTGCATATGTAGGTTATGAATATTAGCCATGTTCATCTTGGTCTCCAGCTAATTCAAACCGACTGTATTATCTTTTTTATACAGGCCACTGGTTGGCAGCTTGAGGAAGCTATTCAGCTCTTCTATGTTGGGAATGAACATGGAGCTGTAGCATCATCTTCTGAATTTCCTCCATTAATAAATAAGAAAACCCACATTGATGAAAGTTTAAGGTATGTTTTGAGAGAAAATATTATGTAGCTTGCTTTATAGTCATTACTGAATACAGACGTGGATTCTAATTATTTCATTCTTTCTTTAGCGGTTCTGGAAAACAATGGGGTAATGAACATGCATCGCCTCAAAATGAGTCTACAGTACGAGCTCCGTTACCAGTAAAGAGGGATGTCCTCTATGACGAGGAAATGTTGTTTTATGAGTATGCAATCTAATCTCGGACTATCAGTAGAAGTTTTAGTTTATCACTTTAAACATCATATCTTTTTCTTGTCTTATTATCTGTTTGTTGATATTATTTTCTACTTCGCTGCTTCATTTGGCTCTTTTTGAATTTTTTCATTGTTTGTTTCCCGTTTGCTGTGACAAGGGATGCGGTGGTTTTAGTGCTTTACAATTTCCATTCTGCTATAAGGGTTGTGGTAGATTCAGTGCTTTATGAATATCGCTAATCTGCTCTTGCATGTTCATCTTTAAAGTTGAAATACTATATGTGTATGTATGTATACTTAAATATTTGCAATTCTATCGATTTATCTATGCCCCCACCCCCGGCTCTGATGAGCAAGCACACAAATATCTGGTCATTTAATTTACCCATCCATGCATTTAAATGTTGTGGTTTGATGATTGGGTAACTTGAGAGTTTACAGCTTTGTGAAAGCATAGTGCATTTAAGAAATTTCTTGTTTATGCATGGCGTTTAGATGTGTCGTATGTATATTATTTTTGGTTGCTCTGAAAATTATGTACTGTTGCCTTTATTAATGTTATGCCTGAGCTTCTAATGAATTTAATGATGATATTTACTATACTGTTCTATGGCTTTCTTATGATATGTAACACCCATTCCCCCTTTTTCCTTGCTCTTCCAGAGCTGCTAGATTGGGATATCTGGCTCATGACGATAGTTTAGGTGTATCGTTCCGCAATTCGAACCAGGAACTAAAGCATCCTGGGATCTGGGCAGCAGACCAATCTTCTTCATCTGCAGTGGATAATTCTCGAGATAATCTTGCCTCGTTGTATAGTCCTCCTTCTGCATTAATGTTCCAAGGTTCATTTGAGAAGGTAAGAAACTATGTTATGGTCTTTGTTTATATTGCAAGCCTCAAATCTGGGTGGTTATATTAAGATTATTAGTGGCATTACTTGTTTAGGGCTTCTAATCAACGGATTAGGCATTCATTTACATGAGTGTCTAATTTGTATATATTGACTCTTCACATCCAGTTTATCTGACATGGATTTTGTAATCTTTTTTGCATAATGCAGGCAAAAGATGCAGCTAAAGATCAAAACAGATGGCTTTTGGTCAATTTACAATCCACGAGGGAATTTATCTCACATATGGTATTGTTGGCTCACTTCTCTCACATATTCATTAAAATAACATTATATATTTTTTTATGTATGACGGAAATTTATCAATTTGCATGTTCATGCAGCTTAACCGTGACACCTGGGCAAATGAAGCTGTTGCCCAAACTATCAGTTCAAATTTCATCTTCTGGCAGGTTCGTGTTGTTCTTGTATAGCATAATTATTATTCTGGTATTTGTACATAATCATATAATCAAACTATATATTTAGAGGTCTGTCTTTATGTTCACAATTATATATTCTAGTTTAAATCGCTAAAACTTTTGTATATATTTATGTTATATTTGAAAAGCAACTGAACACTGGACACTTTTGCAACTGGTTTTCAATCGGTCTGGGTCTGCAAAATACTGGCAACAACCTACTGATATTGTAGGTTGGGTGACAGAACATGGTCTAAATATGTGATTCTTCTTGTTTTTTCAATTAATGTGCATCTTATGAAATCATGCTAATTAGTTCTTTGCCAAAAAAAGAGAGAGAAAATAAAGTCAGCTGTGGAACTTATATTAGGCATGCTAATTCTAATGCAATAAATGTTGTTGATAAAAGTTTTGGTTAGGCATGCTGTTCAGAGCCTCGGTTTGTTTCGCTGGCGAGGATGCATACGTAATAGAACTTTTTCCATATATGAGATTCGTTTTGTCTTTTTTATAAAAGATATATAATCTTTGGATATGCTGTATACAGCATATATATTTTAAGATAATTATGAAGTTAACCTGCCTAGGAAGTGCCAAAAAGATGAAGCAAGTAGTGCTCTTTCTAGGTTGTTACTTAGCACTAACTTGTAAACACTAATAATGAGGAAAAGCACTTAATTACCATTCACCACTAAGGAGGGTTTGTCTGGGATGGATACGTTCATTTAGTGTTTTCATAATTTACTTTCCTTTTTCCTTCTGAACTTCCTCATCCATATATGTGTCTGTAGGTAGATGACGATACAGAGGAGGGCAGTAAGGTCTGTACGTACTACAAATTGGATTCGAGTCCAATGGTTCTTGTTGTTGACCCTGTTACAGGACAGAAAATGCGATCATGGAAGGGAATGGTTCAACCACAGACATTGCTGGAGGTACATACTTTAAAAATCATGTAGATGTGTATAGGGGACTAGTGCCGTGGTACCGACATTTTATAAATGAAGGGGGTTCAAAATTATAAAGTATAGGTGGAACTCTGGATAATAAATTTATATTTAAAATATGAAGTGAAAAAATTGTCAAAGTATATCCTTCTCCTAACCGGTATCGTCTTCTAACTTTCTTTTGCATTTCATTTCATTTCTTTTGAATTGAATTTTCTTTTTGTAAATCATTCTTATAACAGGCGTTGCTTTTGTTTATATAAGAAATATAGTTCCTAACATTCTACATTCTACATTTGAATTTGACATTGTTATTATGGGAGATACATAGGTGAGTGTGCCACAGGACAGGTGTCATCACTCCAAAATAAGAACTTTTAGAAACCTAGTGTGCCCTGGGAGTCATCACTCCAAAATAAGAACTTTTGAGAACCTAGGTATCTCTATTGTTCAAGAGTGTTGATTGTAGAGTTGTAGAGTTCTACCCAGTAAATTATTGACTGCAAGGTGACTTGAGTGATAATAGGGTGAAAATAATACAAGTATTACTAATTCAAAAGTAGTGCAACTCTAATGCTTTTCATTTTGTAAACCTCGTTTCCTTTTGTAGGATCTGTTACCATTCATGGATGACAGCCCCAAAGATCATCTTGCCAGTTTGTCCCATAACCGAACCCGAGAAGCTTCTCAGGCTTCACCTCAGAAAGTTCATGGTACGTGAAGCACTTTTAGATTACGTTACTGACTTCTTAGATGTGTGTTTTTAGAATGTAAGTTACCTGTGACCGTAACAAAAACAAGTATAATAACTGGAACGTTCTGTTGCAAGCCATGGAAGTATGTGATCAAGAAGCCAATATGTAAATATTTGAAGAGATGATAAGTTTAAAAAGATTAGTAAATGATATTTATAAAATCTGAGGACATCATAATGTGATTTTCTTACTTCTAAATCGATCTCTTCAGACTTCACAAAAAACTATTTTAAGAGCTTTATGCCTTTATTTACTCGGTAAGCTCTACAATGGAATTTCTTACTTCTGGAAGGATCTGTTTTTTGATGTATGAATCTTTGACATTAAGCTCTATTTTGTAGTTTTTCCCATGTTGCACAAGGCTACAAGCCTTCATATTATATATCATAGCATCGTGTCATCGCCTTTATTGTTAGGAGATTACAAGTCTATAAGGATTTTCCACACACGCTTTTAAAATGTAAAGGCACAAGGACTAATTTTTTACATGGTTTGTTGTTTTTACTGTTTTGAACAAGCTTACGAGCAATTGCATGAAGTTTGCAATCATAATTAATACCATGTTGCAATTAAACAACAACTTGGTACCTTTAGGATAAAGTGGAAGAAAGTACTACATTCACAACTTCAGCATATCTTTAATCCCGCTAAGACTAAGTTGCAGATATTTTTGTGCAAAATTTTGCCTTCCCTAATATTCTTGTTATCATCCTATAGCATTTTTAATTGGACAATATATTGTGGGTACCTCTGTTCTTATATGTTTTGGGGTGGACTATAGTTAATTTTTTAATATTTTTTGGTTGCAGCAGATGGATCTAAGGAGGAAGATGAGGAGTTGCTGCTAGCATTAGCTGCTTCAATGGAAGGCATTAAAGATACTAGTGGAGTCTCCAAAAATATGGATATTTCCAATGCTGAGGAAGAAATGCGGAAAACAAAGAAGCCAACATATCCACCCTTGCCTGAAGAACCTAAGGCTGATAAGAGCCTCCTTTGCAGAGTTGGAGTGCGACTTCCCGATGGCCAAAGGCTTCAGAGGAACTTTTTACGTACTGACCCGATACAGGTAAAGGTTTTGCTCCTTTTTATATCATTCTTTACCATCTCCCAATGTGTATTTTAATTGGAGTAATGAAATGACCCTTTGAGTTACCTTGAGAGTGGAGGGTATGGCTGCCTTTGCTCTTTACTCCCATTTGTGTTAAAACTGAACTCGATAGGAATCTTGAGAGAAATACTATTTAAAAATATAATGGCAGAAATATACATTTTCTTTGCTCTCATATGTATTATGGATGGTCAATGTGCAAAGCAATACTTAGACTAGTTATACTTTCTGAGAAATGGAAGTCGGTTATACTGTCCCTGTTCTCGCCTATCTGAAATCACATTTCTAATTACTTCCTCGTGTTGGTTTCATTTGTTTTCAGCTACTGTGGTCATTTTGCAATTCTCAACTTGACGAAGCAGATGCACGGCAGTTCTGCTTAAATCTGGCAATTCCAGGTGCTTCGAAATTCTTAGAATATGAAAGCAACTTGACTTTTGACGAGTCTGGGCTTTCAAACATGATGATCTCAGTCACTTGGGACTGAAGGGAGTTTTATTCTGTCACATCGAATAAATTAATTTTGCCACAATGGGCAAAAAAGGAAATTGGTTTGTTTTTTAGCCATTATAAGCTTAAACTGCCGAATACCATTTTGTATTTTACTCCTGGTGTCGTGTGGTATGAGAAGCCTTTTAGAATCAAGATGTGTTGCATAATGAGGTGTATTAATCTCTTTGGATCTCTATTTATTTATTAGCGCATAGGAATAGTTTTCTACTTTTCTTTTAGTTATGAACTTGTTTCGTCTTAACTCTTACCCAATTTTGCCGAGAGTAAGCTTAGTCCCGGAATTCTCAAAATATTTGTGCTCATATTCGGGTTCTTTCGTCCAAACCTAGTTTTATGTAGAGGAAATAAAGAAAGAAAAGTAGCAATGATTCTTTCGTCGAACCCTGTGTTTTAAGGTGGCTGTTTAACATTTCTTCTCTAATTATATGTACGCTGATCTACCTTGCAAATCTACATTCACTGCATTTGAAATTACCTCCAGAATAATTAATCACCCTTTGCTGACCAAGATGGCAGTAATGCTACTTGTAAGAGGAAGTCCAGGGCAGTGCTAAGAAAGGTGTTATTTCTATGATATAGGATCAATTCGAAAACACACCCTTTCAATGCAATACAATATTTGGTTCTAAAACAGAAAAATGTTATACTGTTCTATATTATAGGTATAAAGTCTAACTGAGTCTATAACTATGCATTTGACTTGCTGTAATGTTGGTATACAAGTGACAAAATGAGAAAAATGGATAAAAATAAGTAATGGGTTGACTTCTACTCCTTCCATTCCAAATTAACAGTCCTATTTGATTTTTTTTATTAATTTGGAAATTAAAAACTATTCGTTCACAATTTCAAAAGACTGAAAGCTATATTTGATGATCTTTAAAATGATACTCCTTCCGTCCCTATATAGTTTACGTACACTATTTACACGTATTTCGAGACTTCAATAAAGTATAGTTTTATAATGTTTTTTCTTAAATTTTTTTTTTGAATAAAAGTTTAAACATGAAACTTTTTTTCAGAATTTTTTTAAAAAAAAATATAATAGATGTATACTTTAATCGAGCATACTGAAAAGTAACGTAAACAATCAGTAGGACGGAGGGAATATATTTCTTATAACTTCCTCAATTATATATATACATATTTTTTCCGTTAAAATTCGGTCAATTTAATTAGAAAAAGTTAAACAATGTAGTTAATTAGAAATGGAGGTGATATATTTATACATTTAAAGGTTCACGCAATAACCTGAAAATCACGTGAATTAAAAATTAATTTTTGTTTCCTATTGTAACAACATCTGTACTTCATAAGAGCAAGTTCAATACTGTATTATTTAAACTTTTAACTCAAAATATAAATAAGAGAAATGAAAATGCAACTTCAACATGCTCTCGGTAGCTTCTTAAATCATTAAGAGCCCCTCTTTCCTCATTATTTTTAAGAGTCACAATTCTATCATAACTTATATTTTATAATAAAATAATCTCTCCACTTCTTTTATCGCTCATATTTTTTTTGTTTTTTTTATAATTTTATGTACTACAATGTACCCATAATTATATAATATTAAATAAAAGAGTGAATTTAAGAATTATTGTTAGAATAGTTGAACATATATTATTTTCCAAAACTTTAATTATATATAATATTTATAAAGAGTGGATTAAGAATTAGGCGGAGTTGATATAACACTAGCTCGACTACCATAGGATTGGCATGCAATAGTCACGTGGGCGGACCGAGGGGGTGGCTGGGGTTGGCTCCGGCCGCAGTAAATTTTTATGAAGGCAAAATTTTACATGTAATATGATATTGTATGATGATTCAGCCCGGTCCATCTTATTCTTTTAACCCTTGTCAATTTTCTGATAATCTAGAATATCATGTAACTCCTTAGTTTTGATGATCACAACACATGAAGCCATCATGTTGTTATTTAAGAATGTTTGCAGGATATAATACTGTTTAAGTATCATGACAGCAAGCTGTCATAAGACAGTAATCTATTTCAGCAAGCTATGATCAACAGTGTCAGAATAACAGCAAGCCAAGATGCACAGTCCAGATTCAACAAGGAAGTCGAATTTCATGGAGACTTTATAGGATCTTCATATATATCAGTTGTAAGGACTTCTCTAATATAATATACGTGCAATATATATATAGTGCTCAATTATAAAACGTTTTTACTTATTCAAATTGATTTCCTAAAGAATAGGAGTTTGTTTCTCTTTCAAACTCTTTCTTCTATCTTCTGATTAAAACGTTTTATCCTCTACTAAATAGAAGAGATATTTTCTGAACGTTGGACTTCTGTGTTTCTCTTCTATCTAACGTATACATGAACGTCGGAAAACCATCCCAACGATCCTACACGGTATAATTGGATTCTAGCCGTTGTAATTTGTTGAGGTTATTTTCAAATGTTAATGTATGGTTATATATATATATATGTGATTTCTTGCAGTTTTTATGACTGACGAATTTGCAAGTATGAACACATACAACTCCTGATCTTTATTGTTTCTAAAATACTCTCGAGCTCTAATTATATACACGTGTTTTATCTTAGAGAGAGTCTATAGTTTGAGTTGTAACATTTATCATGTTCAAATTGTATTGATTAGTTGCTGGATAAGTTGGCTAGGGAAATAAGGGTTTAGTGGTACTTGCTAGAGGAGTTTGTACTACGGGGTAGTATAGTACTTAGAGAGCATATTCTTAAACAGGGTTTCAGCAAGCCATTATCAGCAGCAGGGATAAAGGAGATATATTGTTGTATCTTGTAGTTGTAACTTTCATTAATTAATAATATATTCTCTTACCAAGTTGGTAAGGGACCAGGATGTAGACCATAGGGGATTAGGGGTCGAACCTGGTTAAAATTCTTGTGTGTTCTATTTACTTTTTTGCACATTATTTTCTGCATTGCATTTAGTCATCTCACGTTACTATCATTGTCAGATTATAGTTTAGTTGATAAAATCTCAGTAAGCTATTATCGGGTAAAATTTAAAAGTAATCCTAATTAGTCATAATCACCTATTCACCCCCTCTCTAGGTGTAATTTGATATCACGCACAAGTTGTTACTGATTGGTGTTTTTACGTATAAGGTGTTTAAGTTTTTTTAAGAAAAACAATTATTTTAATGTTAATTATACATACATATATATATATGTATATATATTTATCACTTAAAATTAAAAATGGCCTATTAATATTTTTTTACAGAGAATCGAGAATTTAGCTCCACTCAATAAATTATTTAAATATCTACTTTAATTTTACAACATGTAAATTTATATATATATATAATCAAAAAATAATGTTAAAATTAAAATATATATATATAATTTTATTATTTATATTGATAAACAAAATTTAAGAATCAATTTTTTATTCAACCCAGCAATGAAACATCTCGGATCCGCCCCGGTCATCCGACAAATTTATCATGTAATCTTAATAAAAGCCTCTGTTCAGTCATGTTCAATTTTATCATTTGAAAAGTTATCAGGAGATATGCAGAATGTATGGAGAAGGTTTACACGCAATACGAAGTTGTGTTCCCAAGTTATTTTTTGTTTGTTCATTTTAGCAAAATATAGATGTGCGTATTTTTTTTTGAATGCAAACCAGGATACATGTTAATGCAGTATAAAGTGCGGGAATATTGTAATTTGTTCAAAGTTAATTAACTTTGATAATGAAGTTATTTGTAAGTTACATGCAATTGAGGATTCATACCAATTTAAACTGAAAAAAGTGTTACATGTAGGGGTGAGCAGAAAACCACTTACACCATACCAATCCGGACCGTAAAACGCGGTTTTCAATTTTCGTGGTGCGGTTGTGATTTGAATTTTTAATAAACCGTGCGGTGCGATATGAATTATGATTTTAAATTTCTGAAATATGGTTCAACCGCACCGCACCACAATATTTAATATATATATATATATATAATACTTATATTTCATGATTCCACTTAACGTATTAGGAGTGCTTGCTGAGTGATCATCTTGTTTCTGTAAGACCAATTATTGCGTGGTGATCATCATATTTGTATTTTTTCAAAAATAATGAGACACAAGGTACAAAACCACATATTTAATAGTGAACTCATTTAATTGCCGAGCCAAACATCTACATTAAACTTTAGGGGGTGAAATTTCTAATTTGTATTATTGAAGAATATTGACGACTTTGTTATATTATTCGAGAATTTAATTAAATTTAAGTTTTGTATTTATTTAAAATTTTCAAACTTGTAATGTATAAATCGTAGTGAACCGCACCGCACCACATTTTGTGGTGTGGTTTAAGCGGTTTTTGAGGGTACGCGGTGCGGTTGCGGTTTGGAAATTTGATCAAACCGCATGTGCGGTTTGGTTTGCGGTTTGAGAAAAAAAACTGCACCGCCCGCAACTCACCCCTAGTTGCATGTACTGCTACAACCTGTGCGATGTACGGGTTATTTTTAATATTACATATTTTTTTAAATTTAATTTAAAGTAAAAAATTTAAATTATGAAGCTTATTTATTTGAAATTTTAATAATATGATTTGATAAAACTTATTAATATACACGTAGGTTTATAAGTTAGTGATATTATGGTTTTAAAAAATAATGTAATGATTGAAATTTATATTTTTATCAATATTTATAGGTGTGTTTACGAAAAATTATTATATTTAATTAAAAGGTAAATTTTAGTTGAGATCAATAGAATACGAATTATTATTAGTGTGTTAATCGACCAAATCCAACTAACTATATTCATATTTATGTTAGTTTAATATGTTTAAATCCGAATCAATAATAAAATTTAATGTGTCTATAGTAAAAAGTTTATGTTAGCTTAAGGCCCGTCATATCAACCAAATTCAGTTAATTATACTCACTATTTTGTTTAATTATATTTTAGTTCGGGGTGATTTTTTTTTAGACCAAATGAATAATATGTATTATTTTGTTTTAGTTTTGATGATATTATATCGACCCCACTGATTTTCTTTTAAATTTTTATTTTGTTATAATCCGGTCCAATAGTATAATATTTTTAGCGGGATCAGTATTATTTATTATTTTATTTTAGCCTGATTCTTCAAATCTAACTAACTATAAGTAGTTTTTTTAATTTTTTTATTTAAAGTTGGATCAATAATAGAATTTTGTTTAGCCTGGCTGGGTGAATTTTATATATTATTTTTGTTTTAACGAAAATCATTAGATATATTAGAGTCTCTTATGCATATTTATCTATTTATGAAAATATTTTATTTTAAATATTACTATAATTACGGTGATCAGATCGACTATTAACTAAACTTTTATTATTTCTTTTTTAATATAAAAATACAGATAATAGTATAGATTTTCTTATTCAATGTACTCGTTGCGATGTAAGTAAATTATATGTATGCTTGAATGCATCAATTTATGCCCATTTGAAATTTTTATAATGCTCCTGCTTATGACCTTAGTTAAAATTAAAAAAAAATCTAATGAATTTTTATAGTTAACATGTAAGATGTATTTTACATGAACATATAAAATTTTCAATATTTCATTTTTCATATAAAAATAATATATATATATATATAAATAGATAGATAATATTTTATTATATAACATTTCCCGTAGTTTTATTTTTGGAGAAGATTTCTAACGAGATACAATTTGAAAAAAAAAAGTGTTTTATTTGTAAAATAAAAAATTCCTCCGGCCTCCGCCTCTCGTTAGATACATGGTGTCAACAGTGCCATTGTCTATCGATACGATCCAAATTGAACTACACTTTAATTTGTGAAACATTTATCGAATCGAATCGGCGTTAATACAATTAATGAACATAAAGTAAAAAGAGAATTAAAGCAGTAATTAAAGGTATAAAAATCCGGCAGCAGTGAGTATTGTGTTGTTCATGTGAGGTCCTAATAAGATATGCCTCTCTATTTACATACATGAGAAGATAATTGGTAAATATATATTATTTAATTAAAATTAATTAAGGGTAATTAAATAAAAATGATAAAATAAGTAAGTGAGGGTAGTAAAGTAATTTTTGCAAGTACCGACCGACCAACTACCAAAATTTTAATATTACATTTATTATAATATAACTAGGTTAAAACCCGTGCCATGCACGAATGCACAAATATTTGTTAATATTATATAAATTTTTTAAAGAAAAATATCTTGAATTGAATTTTTTAAATTTGTTTATTAATCTTTTTATTTCTAACTTTTTAAATGATTATATTAATACCGTATATGTTCATAGTTTTTAAAAAATATTATGGTAGCGATTTTATAGTTTTTTGAGAATAAAAATATAATGTTTCTATCATGTTAGAACTTTAACAAATATATTATTTTATAGAGGTTATTACTTAATCGATAAATTATAATAGCTATATGAAAAAGATAACCCGGGTTGGCTCAATTGATTAAAGAGAGGAAAACTATCCTCTTGGCTCTTGGTCAATGTGGTTTAACTACGATAAAAAAAGAAGAAGATAATAATACTGATTGAATGATATACTTTTATTGATCATTTTATGCGTGTTTTAAAAATAATCATTATTATATTTAGTTAAAATTTAATTTTCGGTTAATATTAATAGGATACGAATTATGTCTAATTTGATATTAATTTGATTTATTCCGTATTAATGGTTTACTTAATTTTATTTTAGCCCATGGCCCATTATTATAACCAAATTCAACTAATTAAATTCAGTTTAATTTTAATTTTTTATGTCCGGATCAATTAAATAGTTTTGTTTTAGCCCGAATAATTAATATATGTGATTTTATTTTAGTTGGTTAAATTATATTTTAATTATTTTTGGATGACTAATATATATAATTTCATTCATTTTAATTCAATAGTATAATACTATAATTTTTTAGACGGATTGGTAGTATTTGTTTTTTTTCTTAACCCAATGCACATTATATCAATTAAATTCAACTAATTATATTTAGTTTACTTAAATTTATTTTAGTGTTGAAATATCAATTAGAATAACATAAAGTAAATATGAATTAGAATTTAAAATTGGTAGAAAAAGTTGATTTTAATATCAATTAATAATAATATAGAGTTTGATATGAAATAGAATTTAAATTGATAGAGGAAGTTGACTACAATATCAATGAGAATTGGAATTGACCGATCGGCTAACTTATAAATTAGATATAAAATAAATAATTAAGGATAATTAAGTAATTTTAGCAAGTACCAATCGACCAACCAAATTTATAGTATAGATATAGATGTTTCACATCCTAAATCCATACTGTAATTTAGAATTTAAACAATAATTATGATTTTTTATTGGTTAAAAAAAAATCAAACCTTTTTTCTTGTGAACTTGTTACAATAATAGGCACTGTTGAAGTAATAATTATATGATACAATATTAAATATTTAGTAAAGTGAAAAAAGACTCTCACTCTCACTCAGTATCACACACTTCTCCTGTTTAGTCATTGCTCACAATAAAAACAAAACGGCAAATACTAACCAGTCTCTCTCCCCATCCATTCTATCCATCTCTCTCTCTGAATGCCAAACAATGTCATCTGAGCCACCAAACTCCATCCACCGCCGTCACCAGCCACCACAACACCACCACTTGCCACAACTAGTTCAGGGTAACATTACCATAGCTACCTCCTCCGCCACAAACACTCCAACTTCTCCTGTAATTTATCGTGAATACCGCAAAGGCAACTGGACACTAGAAGAAACTCTAGTACTCATCACCGCCAAAAGACTCGATGACCAACGTCGCTCCAAGCCTACCACTATGGACCCCACTATGCCTCGGCACACCGGGGAGCTACGGTGGAAATGGGTGGAGAACTTTTGCTGGAACAATGGTTGTCTACGTAGCCAAAACCAGTGCAATGATAAATGGGATAATTTACTACGGGACTACAAGAAGGTACGCGAATACGACACGAAAATCTCGCAATCAACAAATCTTCCTTCTTATTGGGCTATGGATAAACAACAACGTAAGGATCATAATTTACCATCAAATTTAACTCAACAAATTTATCAAGAACTTCAAGATGTTGTTCAGAAAAAGAGCCCACTCAAAATCCTACCACCCCCTACCCCACAACCACCAATGCCTGCCGCCATGCATCAACAACCACCACCTCCTCCTCCTCCCTCCACGGTGGCTCCGGCAACAGTTGTATCAGGTAAATAAAATATATATTTTCATGATTGTAATTAAGGTTATTGTCCGGAAGCTAATGTTATGGTCAAACCTGCAGAGTTTGAAAACTCTGTACCCACCACATTATGTACACAGGCCTCATTCATTATATTGGAATGATACCGTACAGTCAAACCCTTTAAAATTACATTTTCATCCTTCTTTCTTAAAATCTTTTGTTTTTGTGGAGTAGTATCACACTATTATTGATTTATTGTGGGCCTTTTCTTATTTTGGACGGTGCGATATAAACGAACAGTAATGAAAAAGTAGAAAATTTCAAGTAATAAAATCTACATCACCCGATACACATATTTCCTATCCTGTACTTGACTAGTAACCAATTAAGTAACCATTTATATGTATACAGTTGTGTGTATATATAAAAGAAAGATAATGTTGGTATGGGAGACTGAGATAGTCCATGCGTGATACAATCATGCAAACTACTTGTATGCATTGCCATTTAGGTTACACTTTATGAAAGATTTTTATAATTGCTACTCATTTCTTCTTAAAAGACCTAAATGATTTATTTTAGAGCTACTTTTTAGAACAATAATAGCTATTTTCTTTTTACAAAAGTATGAACAAGATCTAAAGGGTAATCATAAGAACAACAAGCTCTTCCATATACAGAATTGCATTGCATGGAATGCAAGTCATACAATCATGTTTTAGTTTATTTTATTAGAAAGACGTACAATTTTTTTATAAATGTTCAACTAGCTAGCTAGCTGTGAACACACCCACCACGCTTGCCTTTGTACTTTTCGCAGCTTTTTACAAGTCTTAGATCTGGAAACAGACTGCTCTATACAGATCAATTAAATTTATTGTATAAAATGTTGAATTTTCTTTGTTCTTATAGTAATTATACGTTTATAACTGCATATACAGATAATAATTAACACGCACATGTGTGTGATCATTTGTTTTGTATTGGGTTTAGGGTTTTTATAAAAAGGAGTAATCAGTTATCATATTTGTTTTAACCTATTTTGTGTGACAAATTTGAGAAAATGCAGAAGCCTCGGTCTCATCAGAGACTGACTGGGGCAGTAATCTTGATCCGGACGCTAAGCGCAAGAGAGTTCGAGACATTGCATCAAGCATTCTTCATGGAGCTTCATCATTGGCACGAGCCCTAAAACGCTGCGAGGAGAAGAAAGAGAAGCGACACCGTGAACTTATGGAGCTTGAGGAGCAGCGGATTCGCCTTGACGAAGCTCAAAATGAAGCCCAGAGGGAAGGTGTTGCCAGTCTCGTTGCTGCAGTAAATAATCTTTCTGGTGCTATTCAAACTCTAGCTTCGGACCAGCGGCCGGCATCTTGATGATCATCAAGCCTTACTTACTGATTAACTTGATTGATTGCAGCTTAAAATGTCGATCGAGTGAATAAATATTATGATTTACAATATGATATTATTATGTGCAGAATTCTAGGGTTTATTAAGAGTTGTGACTGTTATTTGCGGATGAATCGATGTTGATGTTAAAAACGTTACGCAGAAAACCCTAGTTGATTGTGGCCGGACCGCGCTCGCATAGATGCAAATAGTAGAAAAGACTGCATGATGTGATCGTTGGGTTTGTTCGTTCTTATAAAGGATGATTATATATTGCTATTGTTATTTATCAATCAGATTTATTTTTCATGTGCCAAGTTTGTTTCATGAATTATAATCATGCATGGTAATTCAAACTAATCTCATCAACAAAATTTGTTTTATAAATTAAATAATTATATCCTATGTTTATTTAAGATTTAAGGGTAGGGGTGCACTCTAATCCTTTAAAATTTTATACTAATTCTTTAAAAATTTATATTAAGTCTGTTTTGAAGGATAATTTTTTAGATTGAAATATAATCTTTTAAATTTTCCAATACGGTGACTTGTTTGTAGGGGATAAAATAATATCTTCTCACACCTAATATTAGATATGATTATAATCATATTCTCTATTTAACTGAAACAAATATTGATAGTACATATAGCTCCTGCAAGGTCTAGTCCTGGACTCCTAACTCCAGATAGCTTTCGGAAGGACTAGTCCTGGATTCCTAACTCGGTCTAGTCCCGCGCACTGCTGGTCCTGACTGGCCCAGTCCCGCAAGCCCAACCTTGAGAAATCCCAGCACGTGAGGCACTGGCCCAAGCACACGACAGGGACAATTGTCACACATCAATCATGAGAATAATCAGGGCACGTGTCAGAAGATCTTCAGAACATTCCTCGACCAGTCTCGCGCTGACACGTGTAAAACATCCACTCCAACCAGGTGTTCTCCGCTCCCAGAACCGTTGACTACGATTTAAAGGTACCAACCCCAAAACCCTATCCTTGGGCTATAAATAGCCCAAGAAGGTAAGGTTTTGAGGTTAATCACTCTCTTACACTCATATACACACACAACCACCCTGCATTCATATATATCTTCATCTTTCCCAAAAGCGAGTTCTTACTCTCATGCCGGAGGCGCCGCGAGACTCAAACCCCCCTTCCAGTGTTGTTTTATAGGAACCCCACCACAGCTACACCCCCACAGCGGCGAAGGATCCAGGCACGGCGTCGAAGGAGCGGCCCCGCCATCAGGAGTTATCATTTGGCGCTAGAAGGAGGGGCTCTCCATCCTTGGGTCTCGGTGCCCCTGGATTCATCTTCATCAGCAAACTCTTGAAAGAGTCCATTTCTTTAACTTGTAAGAACCCAAGCACCCAAACTCTTCCATAAACATGAATGTTGTTTATTGAAGCCACGTCTGTGTGTGCTCGTTATTTTAGGCCACGTTTGTGTGAGCCCTGTTTTGTTGATTTAAGCTACGTTTGTGTGTGCTATTGTTGGTTTTGATCGTTTCAAAACCCTGATTTCGTTCTAGTTTGAATATTGCATTTGTATTCTAAAACCCCACTACGCTTATTCTACCATGTCGTTGAGTAGTCCCAGAAGATTGTTTAAACTAGTCCCAGAAAGCTGTTTGTTACTGCTTGTTATTTTTTGGGATACTTTTTGCGGTTTTCGTGAAGCAACCTTAGATTCGTATTGTTAGTTGGAAATTTTTGTTAGTTGTTGGTATTTTTGAGAAATGGCAAGACCAGAAAAGCATACTTCTGGGAGACCATCTGCTAGCACTCAGGGCCAGGAGCCAGACCACTCCCAGACCCTTGATCCAGGAGCCGATAGAGAAGCGTTTCAGGAGCAACCATTGCAACACTCACCCAAGACGCCAGAAGCCTTATTGAGCTTAACCAATACAAATACACCAATGTCCCGGTGACCGAAGAGCACATGGCCAACCTTACAAGTGATGAACTGGCAGAAGCAATCCGGCTCTACAGGCAGGAGCAAACTCGACTCCAGGAAGAAGCCGAACTTGACGAAGAACCGGAGGAGTCCGGGGACTCCCAACAATTTAAAAGATCCGCCTTTGACCGGATTAGATCTAAGGGAAAGAAAAACAAAAAGGATCAGACTAATAAGAAAGAAGCAGAAGATGCTAAGCAGAGAAGGTTGGAAGATATGCGCGGGGAAATCAGAAAATAGGAAGAAGCAAAGCTCGAGCTAAAGAAAAGAAGCCACCACTAGTCCAGACAAGATATTAGTCAGGACTATAACAACCATATTTACTTAGAATTAATTTTCTAAGTAAAGAAGCCACCACTAGTCCGGACAAGATATTAGTCAGGACTAGAGCAACCATATTTACTTAGAATTACCACTAGTCCGGACAGATATTAGTCAGGACTAGAGTAACCATATTTACTTAGAATTAATTTTCTAAGTAAAGAAGCCACCACTAGTCCGGACAAGATATTAGTCAGGACTAGAGCAACCATATTTAGTTAGAATTAATTTTCTAAGTAAAGAAGCCACCACTAGTCCGGACAAGATATTAGTCAGGACTAGAACAATCATATTTACTTAGAATTAATTTTCTAAGTAAAGAAGCCACCACTAGTCCGGACAAGATATTAGTCAGGACTAGAGCAACCATATTTACTTAGAATTAATTTTCCAAGTAAAGAAGCCACCACTAGTCCGGACAAGATATTAGTCAGGAGTAGAGCAACAATATATACCTAGAATTAATCTCCTAAGTAAAGAAGCCACCACTAGTCCGGACAAGATAGTAGTCAGGACTAGAGCAAACATATTTACTTAGAATTATTTTTCTAAGGCAAAAGCAACCACTAGTCCGGACCAATGTTGAACCTGGACTAGAGCAAACATATTTACTTAGAAAAAATTTTCTAAGGCAAAAAATAATCCTAGTCCGGGGTCATGCTTGAACCCGGACTAGCACAATGATCTTATACTTAGAAATATTTTTTCTAAGGCAAAAAACAATCCTAGTCTGGGCCATGCTTGAACCCGGACTACCACAATGATCTTATACTTAGAAAAAAAAAATCCAAGGCAAAAAGAAAACATTTCTCTCCCTCAAACCGGATTCGGGGCAATAAACAAACACATTTTTCTCAAAGCAGCCAAATTTTCTCTACTTAGACTTGGGTTGGTCTGTACACACCCAACCCGGATTGGGGGCAATAAAAGAACAAGTTTTCCTCTAAAGCCAGCAGGACTCTCCATCTTTGAATCCAGATTGGTCTTACATAGTCCATCAATACCCTGGGTCCCGCAACACCCTAGTCCAGAAACACCCGGGTCCAGCAACAACCAGGTCCAAGGACACCAATGTCGAGGAACGCCCGGGTCTAGCAACAACATCTAGGTCCCGCAACACCCGGGTCCAGCAATATCCCGGGTCTCGCAACACCCCGGGTACAACAATACCCCAGGTCCCGCAACACCCTAGTCCAGCAACATCCGGGTCCAGCAACATCCGGGTCCAAGGACACCGAGGTCGAGGAACTCCCGGGTCCAGCAACAACACCTAGGTCCAAGAACAACACCTAGGTCCAACTGTTGGATTTTTATCGCAGCGGAGGCATGGTAAAACACTTTTACACATATAAAATCCAAATAAAAGCATATAAATCGTAGTAAAAACATAGGGATCGATTACTAACCTTTAATATGCGATCCAAGAGCAACGATCGGAGATCCTTAGCAGCTGCTCCTCAAACGTGAAGCACTCCACCGGTATCCACCAAGAAAATGACGTTCAGGAGGAGGAGGAGGTGGAGAGAATTAGGTTTTATAAAATTTTGGGGTTAGAATAAAAATAGGGTTTATAATAGTATATTTATAGGCAAAATTTTCAGCTGAAATTTTCCCATAAAATATTATTATTATTAACCCATTTATTATTCTCATTAATAATTAAAACACCTTTTAATTATTAATCCTTTTTCTAAACACTTTAGAAATAATTCTCTCTCTAGATTTAATTTCCCAAAATTAAATTCTTAATTAATAATATTAAGAACTTTTATTAATTAATTTATAATCAATTAAATCTCATTTAATCAATTATTAAATTTGGCAATTAATTATTTATTTCATAAATAAATAATTATTAGCCATTATTAATTAATTCCTCCACCATTAAATCATTCTCTTTTTATGGTGTGACCCTGTAGGTTCAATATTAAGCCGGTAGTAGAAATAAATAATAATAAAACTATTTTATCATTATTTATATAAATTCTCTAATTTATTAAATATGATTAATTAATTAATCATATTTATTCTACATCGTGAGGGATAGTTCTCAGCATATCGCGACTATCCGGATAATACGAATTCACTGCTTAGAATACCAAGAACCTATTCAATGAGTAGTTACCGTACAATCAATTCCTTCTACCCTGCAATGTCACGATTAAATACAAGGCATGGAACTTGTGTCAAGCCTATCTTATTTAATCACTTGCTTTCCCATTCACTATGCTTAGTTCTATTTAATGTAAATTAGAAACTCCTTTCTAATTTCATTCACTCTGGCCAGAGATTCCTGAACTAGCATAAGTGGATCAGCATTGAACATTCTCTTCCTTCACTGGAAGGGGTAGATCCTTTATTTATTATACACTATCTTCGTGTACAAATTCCTATACCCAGTAGATCCCTTATAATTGTCCCTGGAGAGTAAGAACTAAACCAAAACATAGTTCAGTGTACACAAGATGACTATGATGACCTCAAGTCTAAGGATACTTGGTCAACTATCACTATGTGAACAACTGCTGACACATGAGTGAACTCCATCAGTTGTTTAGCTGTGTGAATCATGTTCAGTGAACTTATTCTATAATAAGCACCTACATACTAGCTATAGTGTCACCACACAAATATCTATGAGAACAGACATCCTTCATAATGAAGCAAGCATAGTATGTACCGATCTTTGTGGATTATTAATTACCAGTTACTAATCCTATGACCAGGAACTATTTAAGTTTAGAGTTATCATCTTTTATGTCTCACTATTATGATCTCATCATAATCCATAAAAGCTTTACTCTAAACTATGGTATATCTTATTTAAACACTTAAATAGATAGAGCCCGTAATAAAAACAAAACAAGTCTTTTATTAATATCAATGAAATCAAAACAGATTACATAAAAAGTTATTCCTAAATCCTAATACATGATTGGACTTAGGACATATTCCTTTCACCAACAACACCCGGGTCCAGCAACAACATCTAGGTCCCGCAACACCCCAGTCCAGCAATACCCCGGGTCCCGCAACACCCTAGTCCAGCAACATCCGGGTCCAGCAACACCCAGGTCCAAGGACACCGAGGTCGCGGAACGCCCGGGTCTAGCAACAACCCCTGGGTCCAAGAACAACACCTAGGTCCAGCAACACCCGGGTCCAGCAATACCCGGGTCCAGTAATATCCCAGGTCCCGCAACACCCTAATCCAGTAACACCCGGGTCCAGCAACAACCAGGTCCAAGGACACCGATATCGAGGAACGCCAGGGTCCAGTAACACCCGGGTCCAACAACAACATCTAGGTCCCGCAATACCTAGGTCCCACAACACCAAGGTCCCGCAACACCCCGGGTCCAGCAACACCCGGGTCCAGCAACACCCCGGTCCAATAATACCCCGGGTCCCGCAACACCCTAGTCCAGCAACATCCGGGTCCAGCAACACCCAGGTCCAAAGACACCGAGGTTGAGGAACACCCGGGTCCAGCAACAACACCTAGGTCCAAGAACAACACCTAGGTCCAGCAACACTCAGGTCCAGCAACAACATCTAGGTCCCGCAACACCCCGGTCCAGCAATAAACCAGGTCCCGCAACACCCCGGTCCAGCAATACCCCAGGTCCCGCAACACCCTAGTCCAGCAACATCCGGTTCCAGCAACACCCTAGGTCCCGCAACACCCTAGTCCAGTAACATCCGGGTCCAGCAACACCCAGGTCCAAGGACACCGAGGTCGAGGAACGCCTGGGTCCGGCAACAACACCCAGGTCCAAGAAGAACACCTAGGTCCAGCAACACCTGGGTCGAAAAATAATATCTTGGTCCCGCAACACCCCGGTCCAGCAATACCCCGGATCCCGCAACACCCTAGTCCAGCAACATCCGGGTCCAGCAACACCCAGGTCCAAGGACACCGAGGTCGAGGAACGCTCGGATCCAGCAACAACTAGGTCCAAGAAAAACACCTATGTCCAACAATACCTGGGTCCAGCAACAACATCTTGGTCCCGCAACACCCCGGTCCAGTAATACACCGGGTCCCGCAACACCCTAGTCCAGCAACATCCAGGTCCAGCAACATCCAGGTCCAGCAACACCCAGGTCCAAGGACACCGAGGTCGAGGAACGCCCGGGTCCAGCAACAACACCTAGGTCCAAGAACAACACCTAGGTCCAGCAACACCCAGGTCCAGCAACAACATCTTTGTCTCGCAACACCTCGGTCTAGCAATACCCCGTGTCCCGCAACATCCTGGTCCAGCAACATCCGGGTCCAAGGACACCGAGGTCGAGGAACGCTCGGGTCCAACAATAACATCTTGGTCCCGCAATACCCCGGTCCAGCAATACTCCGGGTCCCGCAACACCCCGGTCCAGCAATACCCCGTGTCCCGCAACACCCTAGTCCAGTAACATCTGGGTCCAAGGACACCGAGGTCGAGGAACGCCCGGGTCCAGCAACAATATCTAGGTTCAAGAGCACCTAGGTTTAGCAACACTGAGGTCCAACAACACCCAGTTCTAGCAACATCTGGGTCTAGCAATGCCCGAGTCCCGCACACTTGGACCCGACAACAACTCAAATTCTCCAACACAAATCCGGGTGGTCTACTGCAACGCAATCCGATTTGGGGGCAAGAAAATTACAAAATCTTCTAAGGACAACCAACTTTAGTCCTGATCGCTGAACTCAACGCATTCCGGACTGGGGGGCAAGAAAAGCTTAAATTCTTCTAAATACAACTGAACTTAGTCCTGATTGGCTGAACTCAACGCAATCCGGACTGGGGGGCAAGAAAAGCACAAATTCTTTTAAGGACAACCGACTTTAGTCCTGATGACTGCACTCAACGCAACCCGGACTGGGTGGCAAGAAAAGCTCAAATTCCTCTCAAGAAATCAAACCTTAGTCCGGATTGGATGAACTCACACAATCCGGACTAGGGGCAAGCAAAGCTCAAATTCTTCTAAGGACAACCAACCTTAGTCCTGATTGGCTGAACTCAACGCAATCCGAACTAGGGGCAAGCAAAGCTCAAATTCTTTCAAGGACAACCAACCTTAGTCCTGATTGGTTAAACTCAACGCAATCCGGACTCGGGGGGCAAGCAAAAATCAAATTCTTCTAAGAACAACAAACCTTACTCCTGATTGGCCGAACTCAGCGCAATCCGGACTACGGGGCAAGGAAATCTCAAATTCTTCTAAAGACAACCAACCTTAGTCCTGATTGGCCAAACTCAACCCAATCCGAACTGGGGCAAGGAAAGCTCAAATTCTTCTAAGAACAACAAACCTTAGTCCTAATTGGCCGAACTCAGCGCAATCCGGACTGGGAGCAAGAAAAGCTCAAATTCTTCTAAGAACAACCAACCTTAGTCCTGATTGGCCGAACTCAGCCCAATCTGGACTGGGGGCAAGGAAAGCTCAAATTCTTCTAAGAACAACAAACCTTACTCCTGATTGGCCGAACTCAGCGCAATTCGGACTACAGGGCAAGGAAAGCTCAAATTCTTCTAAAGACAACCAACCTTAGTCCTGATTGGCCAAACTCAACCCAATCCGGACTGGGGGACAAGGAAAGCTCAAATTCTTCTAAGAACAATAAACCTTAGTCCTGATTGGCCGAACTCAGCACAATCCGGACTGGGGAGCAAGGAAAGCTCAAATTCTTCTAAGAACAACCAACCTTAGTCCTGATTGACCGAACTCAGCCCAATCCGGACTAGGGGGGCAAAGAAAACTCAAATTCTTCTAAGAATAACAAACCTTACTCCTGATTAGCCGAACTCAACCCAATCCGGACTGGGGGCAAGGAAAGCTCAAATTTTTCTAAGAACAACTAACCTTAGTCGTGGTTGGCCGAACTCAGCGCAATCCGGACTGGGGGGCAAGGAAAGCTCAAGTTCTTCTAAATACACCAATCAAAAGCTCAAATTAATCAAATAAGCCCAAATTTACTCCCCCATCCAGAAAATCTTCATAAGGGAGTGGGGGCCACATGATAGTACATATAGCTCCTACAAGGTCTAGTCCTGGACTCCTAACTCCATATAACTCCTGGAAGGACTAGTCCTGGACTCCTAACTCGGTCTAGTCCCGCGCATTGCCAGTCCTGACTGGCACAGTCCCGCAAGCCCAACCTTGAGAAATCCCAGCATGTGAGGCACTGGCCCATGCACACGACATGGACAACTGTCACACATCAATCATGGGAATAATCAGGGCACGTGTCAGAGGATCCTCAGAACATTCCTCAACCAGTCCCGCGCTGACACGTGTAAAGCATCCACTTCAACCAGGTGTTCTCCGCTCCCAGAACCGATGACTACGATTTAAAGGTACCAAACCCAAAACTCTATCCTTGGGCTATAAATAGCCCAAGAAGGTAAGGTTTTGAGGTTAATCACTCTCTTACACTCATATACACACACAACCACCCTGCATTCATATCTATCTTCATCTTCCCCAAAAATGAGTTCTTACTCTCACACCGGAGGCGCCGCAGGACTCAAACCCCCTTCCGGTATTGTTTTGTAGGAACCCCACCATAGCTACACCCCCACAGCGGCGAAGGATCCAGGCACAATGTCGAAGGAGCGGCCCCGCCACCAGGAGTTATCAAATATCATATTCCTTAGTCTACCAAAACAAATATGGGATATAATTGGATAACCCCTTCACTAATTTTTTTATAACTTAAACAAATATGAGATCGAAAATTTAGATGATTATAATCATAAAATCTATACTATAATATAATAATCGGAATGAGTTATATTTTGATTCAACGGTTATTCTCCTTATTTTGGATATTAAAAATAAATAGTGTTATACACATGCTAAATTACTAAGTTGTTAAATTACTAGATATAGTTTCCTTATTCAGTTAAACTACGATTTATATATATATTTAAAATAATATCTAATTACATAAATAAAATTTAAAATATTCTTAAATATTTACGGAACCCGTGCATGACACGAGATTTAAACTAGTATACTTAATAACATGAAATAAATATGACCTTCGTGCTAAATGTCAGTACTACTTTCATTATTACAGAATAAATTTGATATGAAATTAATATTTATCGCTAAATAATTTTTTCACCCCATGAGTCTATTTCAGACGACGTTGAGACGGGATATCGATGGTATATATAGGGATTGCAGCTATCATACGTAAATATAGTTAGAAATAAAAAGATGTCCCTTGCAAAAGATATTACTAATTGCTATATATATTGACCAAAAAAAGGTATTACTATACAATATACATGTCAATTATCAATTATCATCTGATCACACATTTTATATATTATATAACTAGTTGAACAAATCGCTTTCCGCGCAGTTGAGAGATATTTTGCTAAAAAGATTTAGAATAGTATTAGTGAAACATCATTTTAAAATCTTATTTTTTATTTTTTTTTCCGATAAAATGAGATGCTGCATTTCATTCACCAAATTAAAATTTGCAATGTGGCATTTTGTAATATTTTAAAAAATAATTTTGTACAACTAATATTAATTTTTTATTTTTAATAAAATTATTATAATATATGGGAACGTTGATAAAAATTTTAACTTTTTTTGACTTTTTTTTAACTTTTAAAAATAACCTCCAACTATTTTAGTCTCTTAAAGGTGCTAAATTGTATAACAAATCACATCTTTATATGTGATTACTGTCCGATACAAAAATTTGATCCATGAGTTTTCGTGTGTTCTTCTATATGAATTAGTTTCGTGTTTCAAATATCCTGGAAGTTTAATGGCATTATTATCATTACCATTACGATGTTTGATATCTTTGAGCTCCTCTGTCGATTCATCATTCTGATAAACAGTAACTCTAAGGTCATGCAGATTTGCTCTTCCATGATTTATTCTTCAATTTCTCTTGATCAAACCTCAACCTTCTTCCAAATTTCAAAAAATAAATCAGCTTTTCTCCAACTTTATCATTGACAATTTATACTGATAAGATTTTCTGCAAATATTCAAGCTGTGTGTTATTCCCAATTCCTGTCAGATATCTAGTATCCCTCGGAATTAAAGCATCAACAACATACTTATCAGTTTTTGAATATCCCAAGCCACTTGTTCTACCAGCTTTTCTAGACTGAGAATTTCCACTATAGATCTTGTTTATAGTATCAAAAGAATCTCTAACTGGTGCAAGTTGCTTGCTTCCCCATAGTAACTTCTTCTTTTCTTCTAAGGTCAGTTCTGGTATATCAGAGTTTAAATTTTCTTAATCAGAATTTGTGAAATCAGCTTGTAGTTGACTTGAACTGTCAACAACTTGAGTAGTATCAGTGGTTGTGACTGGTTGAACTTCAGCAATTATTTCTTCATCAATTTGACCATTGTCATAGGTTGGTATCAGTTGTAATATATCAGCCCAATCAGCTCCAGAAATCATCTTTCTTTTCTTGTTGGACTGATTGGCTTCATCTTCTTGAGTCTTCTCTTTATCAGCATCATCATGAGATTCAACTACTGAATAGATTGGATCTATCAGTATTTGAGATATTTTAACCTTAGATGTTGATTTTTTCTTGGATCTTGCTTTAGGCTTTGGCTGTGATTTCTTGTCAACTTTCTCTTTCCCCTTATAACTTTTGTCAGCATTTAAAATTGCTTGAGACCTTAAAGGCCTTTCAGCATAAGTTTGACAGACCTCCTTAATTACTACTCCTTTTGTAGGTCTGCTACCAGGAACATCTTCATAAGGAGAAATAACATCAACATTTTCTGATCTCATTGACTTGAATTCTTCCTCCATAATCCTAAGTAGTTCCACATTAACTCCGAGACTTTCCCTTGTAAATATTCTTCTCCTCACCTCGGAATCAAAAGCTTGAATCTTTGATCCTTGTAGAATAGAGTTGTTTTATTCCCTTTCACTTTCAGAGTTTGTAGATACTGGCTTACTTCAGCACCAACTTCTATCTCCAGAATGCCTTGGTCATCATCAACATATGTGACTTTCAGAGTTTGCTGAGATTCAATCATAATCATAGTCAGTTCCCTACTTTGCACAGTCTTTGAGACTTGTCTTCCCAGATCTTCTCCTTTTTCCACCTTGTCCAGATTGACTAGTGATTTTAGATGTACCACTAGTACCAATCAGATCTCCACCTTGTCTCTTCAAGACCAACTCCCTCTTACTACCCTTGTTGTCACCATCAGGACCATTCTTATCAGCATCTGTCAATTTGAGCTGCTTGCATTTAGATTTCAATATTTTATCCCCCTTTTTAGCATCATCACCAAGTAGGAGGGAGACTATAAGCTCCATTGATTGATGTACCTCATCCAATTAACTAGACATCTTTGCTTGATTAGCTTCCAACTTAGCATGGTTGGCTTCCAATTTGTCTTGTCTAGTAAGGATAGGCCTCAACTGTTTGGTCATCTCATGGAAAGCAGTCAGCCTGGTTTCCCAGAAGGATTCCTTGAGCTTGTCTATCTCAGAGTTAGTATTAGCCTGAGTATTCTGAATAGTCTTGATCATAAGCGAAGAAGCTTTGAGATGAGTAAGGACATCAGGATTTATAATTTTCTGCTCCGTTGTCTCTAAATGCTCATAAGCATTAGCAACAGAGATTGGATATGAGAAATCCTTCCTTTTAGAATTCCATTCAGCAGTAGCATATTCCTTTTCATTCTTAGCTTGCAATTCATCTAATTTATGCTTCTTTTCCCATTCGGTTATACCTTCAGGAAAGATAACTTTATTAAGATCTTCATCAGATAGAAGTTGTACATTAACATCTCTTCCATCACTAGGTTCACTCTCATGACCAGATTCTTCATCAGCAACTAGCTCATGAACAAACTGTGGTAATTCATCTTCAGCATCAACATTTATTATAGAATCAGGAATTGGAGCAGTATGTGATCCAGCTGCTTCAGAAACTGCCATGTCTTCAACATTTAACTCCAAATCTTCAAGAATAGTGGTCATATAAGGTGGAGCTTCAGTATTTATCTCCAATACCTCAGTACTAGTTAAATTCTGGGGTGAGTCTGCAATGTTGGATTCATTTTGAATGGACTGTTCTGCAACTACATCACCAGCAGGAACAAGGAGAATAATAGAAGGTGGAATGAAAGATTGAGTGGACTGTCCTTCAGCAAGAACATGAATTATTACAGTGGATGGCATTGATATTTGAGTGGAATGCAAGAAAGTATCATTACTTAGACCTATAGGGAGAATATCAGTACTTGGTACATCAGAGTTTATCCGAGGGACTACAGACTGTTTTTCAGCAGCTTTTTCATGAGTACTTTGTGCACCTGCAAAATTTTCAACAAAATTACTTAAATATCTATTTTCTTTTAAAGTAGTCTCACTACTCCTCACAATACTCATCTCATGACTTTTGATAGTCAGAGTTTCCTCACAATGATTAACTAAATCATGACACTCATCTACCTCTCCTTTTGCAAGGTAAGGATCCTTCATCTCTTTAAATTTTTTTTTCTCTAAATCTGTTATCTCAGTCTCACAAGAAAGGATAAAAGTTTGTTGTCCTATAGAAATAAGAGGTGGCTGAGAAGAGTTGTATGTGATCATATGACTAGAGGTATTCCTTTGTAAAGGTCTAATCACAGTCATTTCATCATGATTTATAGAACTAAAAATAATTACTGATAATACAGAATCATTATTTAAATTAAATGCTGATAAAGATAGATCAATATTTATACCTTGTGCTTCTGAGGATTGACTACTGTGTAGACATCCAATAGAGGTACTGAAAGAATATCAACAGATGGTGGAGTTGGTTGTATTCTTCCTTCAGTATCAACTGCTAACACAATAAGAGTCAAGCCTTCACTACCACTTTGAGGTAGTGGTTCTTGTGGGGCTGGTGATTCAGGAGTTGCTTGATGACTTTGATACCCAGGTTCTTGTGTACTCCTCTTCTCACAAGCAGTGTCTGACTCCTGATAGGGATGGCAAATTAATCTGATCTGACGGATATCCGATCTAAAACCCGAAGTTTTGGATATACCAAACCCGAAGTTTTGGATTTAAATTTAGATTTGAATTTCAACTATACCGAACCGATACCCGATACGAAATCCGAAATCCAAAATCCAATCCAAACCCAATCCAAACCCGAAACCCGATTAAAACCGACATATTTATTATAGATTATATGTAATATTTTAGATATAATACATATAATTTACATATTTTTCTTATATTATTTGAGTAAAAGTAGATTATTATCAAGATTGTCAACACATACTTAGTAAATTATAACTTTTTATTTCAAAATCAGTTTTAATTATGTAAGATGTACTTTGTATATACTTATAAAAAAATAATTTGTGATGAAATACTAAATATTATGTTATCAACATATCATATATATTACTTACTGTGTCAACCGGTGTAATATAATGTGTTTAACTACTTATTAGTTAATGTATTTTAATTTTAGCTATCATATAAATGTGATTAATAGTGTTTATATGTATAAATAATATTAAATTTGACTACATTATTCATAATTTTGGATACCCAAAAATACCCGATCTGAACCGAAACCTGACGGATTTGGATTTGGATAACCCAAAATTTTTTGGATTTGGATTTTAAAATACCCGATTTGAACCCGACCCGTTGCCATCCCTACCGCTTGAGCAGCTTCAAGTTTCAATCCAGTTGATCCCTTAGCAGAATGAGACTTAAAAACTTTGCAGATAGATTTGAATTTTGAAGCCTCGGCAGATATCTTGGCTATAACTGAATCATGTCAGTCCTGGATTGAACATTCAGCAAGAGGTGCAATTTCTTCTACATCCCTTTGAGACATAGGTTCTTGTGTGGCTGGATCAGTATTTGTAGTAGCTGTTGTATCACTTTGAGATACAGGTTCTTATGTGCTTGATCCTTGAAACATGTTTTGTTTCTGCAACCTCTTGGCTATCTTCTCTACTTGCTCATGAGTGACCTCCCTCACTTTTTTCTTCAGCTTCACTGGAGAATCAGAAATTTTCACAGGTGCATCAACATTTGACTATTGCTGAGCATCATTATTTGTCTCCTCAGCTAACTCCTATTTGAGCTTCAGCTTTGGTTGAGCATAGTAGGTCTTGACCAACTTCTTCTTGATCCTTGGTCTCAGGCTTAAATTAGTTTGAACAACATCATCAGTGGTTGTGCCCTCATCAGTTAATAATACAACTAAACTTGAAGTAGAATCAGCTTTTAAATTTTTGAACTTTGATGATAAAGGAGCATTTTCTTCATCACTTGATTCTAAATCACCAAGTACAAGTTTTCTCCTAATAGATTCTGAAGATTTAGAAGAATGAGAAGCTTGAACATAATCATTTTTATGTGCTACATCATTATTTGCAGCACTTGCTCTTTGACAAGAAGGCCTAGCAGATTGAATAGTAATGTCCTGTGAATTCTCTATAAAAATAATAACCATAGTAGCCAACTATGTTGGTTTCTTTATTTTTACAACAGGTGGCTTTTGGGAGGCATCTGAGGTGGATTGTGTTTGCGTTTGGGTTGCAGTGCCTGGGTGAGCTACAGGTGGGTTACCAGCTGTTATTTCCTGCAGCTTAGCACTCTGTTGGTTTTGCAGACCATAAGTACTCTCAGAATGCCTTACAATTAGCAAGTTCCTGTAAATCACTAGCAACCTTAAAGGTGCAAAAACAACTTTTTCTAAATATTTAGAAATAAGATCAGAGAAAGCTATCTTGGTGAGCTTAAAAACTGACACAATCTGATTAGCAGGGAAACATACATTAAAAATCAACTGACAAAATCTAGCATAATATACTACATCCCTATCAGTTGTTAATCTATCCCCTATAAAATTTAAAACAACTATACCAAAATCATAATTTGCACCATGAATTAAAGAGTACCCAATTTGCTGAGTCATAATTGGAAGGGCATCAAAGTTTGTGCATTTGTTGTTGAAAGCCCTTGTAATGCAGCCAAAGAAGAAGTTCCACTCCTTTCTCAACCCATTCCTCTTCAGTTGGCACAGAGTCCTCATGTCCTTGTCATAGCCAATCTCCATGAAGAATCTTCTCATTTCTGCATCCCCAACTAGTGTAGCATAAGAATTAGGAGTAGGGAGATGAATAGCATCATGAACAATTTGAGGAGTGGCAACCATCCTCTAATTGTCAAATTCAAAAATAATGTTTGGAGTGTCTGCCTCTCCTTCATCATCATATAGACCAGTTCTCCATAAAGCTATAGCCTTGTCTCCAGAAATAATTGTTAGAGCTATGAGAGCATACCCAACCTCACTCGACCTTAAAAAATCTTGAAAAATATGGAAATCAAGATTTATTACAATATTTTCCAAGATTGCAGTGTAGTTATTTGTGTTGAATTTGGAACCGCCATAGTTGAAAGGCTTAGAAGTAGAAGGTGAAGACATGATTTTCTGTAAGTAATTTGCTTAAAAACTGATTAAGGGTTCAGAGTTTAGGCTCAAGAGAAAAAGAGAGTAACAAGATAATCAGAAATTGATAAAATGATAATTAAAAATCAAAAATTGATTTTGTTTACCACTCTACTCCACTACTCAGAAACTTTTCACCTTTGTGGGACACGTGGCATAAGTTTATTGACTGAAAAGTAATCATGGATGCATGCAATTATGACATTAAATACGTGCACAGTTACCAAAAGTAATGTTTGATAGATTACTCAATCCCTTTCCCTATCCTCACGCCATCAAATAACATCTATAAAAAATTAAATTTTCCCACTAAACTACTGCTTCAACAAATAATTAAAATATTGACCAAAAATATATTTTGAATAAATTCAAAATATCATCAGAATTAAAAAGTCAATTAGGAGTTGACCAATATCAATATTTATTTAACTACTGTCAGGATCTATTAATCAACTCAAATTTGATCAAAATCAGTACTTATCTATTAGAGTTTATCATGCAACTACTATCAGAGTTTAACTATTAGGATTTAAACTTGACTTAAAAATTTAATAACAAATAGCATGAATACATGGAATCAGTGTTTATCACAGTCATCAGACTTTAAGAATTACTGATACATAAGTAAAAGATACCACACTCTAATCACATTTGCCTATTACAAATCATTTTTCATCATTCAGAGTTTGAGAAATGTCCTGTAATCATTCCCAATTCATTCACCAGTCTTGTATAAGTTGCTTCACAAAGTGGTTTGGTGAAGATGTCTGCTAACTGCTGATCTGTAGGCACAAAGTGCAATTCCATTGTACCTTCCATTACATGTTCCCCTATGAAATGGTACCTTATGCTGATGTGTTTAGTCATAGAATGATGTACTGGATTTCCTGTCATTGCAATAGCACTTTGATTATCACAATATATAGGAATTTTAGAATATTCTAATCCATAATCCAATATATGATTCTTCATCCATAAGATTTGAGCACAATAGCTTCCGGCAGCAATATACTCAGCTTCTGCAGTTGAAGTGGAAATTGACTTTTGTTTGTAAGAACCCTGATTTTTGTAATATTTTAAAACTTCAGTGAATAGTAACTGGAACTAATTATGTAGTACGTATGGAGTTCATCACAAATATGAATAGTGGAATTTTGGAAATCCGAGATCATATTCTTGTTTATCGAGGAAAATAAGTGAATGTAAAAGCCGTCGGAATTCAAAGATTCACGATTATACTACGTGTTTTCGTATCTGTAAGGAATGGCGTAGAACCGGGAATACTACATGAAATAAATATTATATCAAGGTGTTTCTATGATCAAGAGAAAGGAATAGAGTTGGTTAAAGGATTATAAGCGATAAAAGAATTCACTACGAAACGAAATGTTATGCGATTAAACTATCGGAATGGAACGACAATCACGTGTACGATAAATAATCAAATGAGAAATTAATTCCTTGCAAGTTGGCCATGCAAAACCAAGCTAACTAGTAGTTAGGAGATGTAACTAGGGAATTAGAAGCTAACTAGAATAGTTAGTGGAATAGTAGTAGAATAGTAAGTGAATAGTAAGCGAATAGTAAGTGGGAGACAAGGAAGTACAAGGCCATACCTCCTCATTTCTACTCATCTAAATTGTCAAACAAGCAATTTTTTTTACTGATTATTATGCCCATATATACACACTATCAAACACATCTTATACACTCCCACATTTTAACAAAAAATCAAGCCAAACCACCCCCACCCCTCTCTTGCTCTCGGCTACTTCATGCAGAAAAGGAGAAGAGCTCTCTTCTTCACTTCACTTCTCCATCCTTCCCTCTATTAAAAATTCTATAAAAATTCACAAAGCTTCCTTACATCCTAATAAAGGTATTTCTATGATTTCATGGCCAAATTCTTAATGGTTTGTGAGAAACAAATTCTTGAAGTTCAAGAACTTTATGGACTGTTTTGACTAACATGGTTTCTTGATTTTGTTTCTTAAGGATCTAGCCCTTCTAAGTGTTTTTCAAGCAAACCAAGCCCTAATAATCTTAGTACTAACCCTCCTAGTGCTGAAGAAGGTATAACTTCCAACTCTTTAAAGTTTTAAGGGTGGGTTTAAGAGTTATATGTGATGTAGTGTCAAGATCCATAAGTTTGTGTATGTGTGAGGTTGTTTTGCTCATATTCTTGCTAAGTACTTGAGTTTTTGAGTTGTGATGCTTGTATGTGATGCTAGATAAATTATATAAGGTGTATGTGGGTGGATCTTGAGAAGTAAAAAGTTTTGTGTTGGTCATAAGTAGTGATTGTGTCAAGAACAAGTAGTAGAGATGGAATGTGGAGCCTATTGCACTTGGTCTGCCTTCTGCAGTGTATTAGGTCATGTAAATATTTGAAACTTATGAGTCACTGGCAATGAATGGGTAGATCTTGATTTTTAGTTTCTGTACATGTGTGGATCGTCACGAGGGGATTTACGGTTTAGGAGTTATGACCATTTTAGTGTAGAGCGTTCATACAAAAAGCCAACTGCACATAAGGCCACTTGCATGATGATTTTGAAAGGCTAAAAATGATTTCGGAATCTTGGAAAAATCATTATAATTAAATAATGCAGCAAGGAAGACTGTCCAAAAATAATTTTAAGAAAATATTAATTTTTCGATTTTATAAAATGTTTTAGTGAAGCGAATCGATAATCGCGTACTAACTAAGATCGTTGGTTATTGATTTTAGATCGCCAATAAAGCCCCGAGACCATACCACTCCTAGAACTCGAGGCAAGTTTACGAAACCCTATCACAAATTATCCATGCTATATATACTGTTGTGATATTGATGCCATGATTTACAGTTTGAAAATATATGCTTGTCTGTGATATCAATACATTCAAATTATGCGATTGTTTACGAAAACAAACTTCGTTTTATACGAGTATGAGTAATTGAAACGTAATTTTAATATAATACAAGATAGTGAGAGTCGGAGATATTTTAAATCGATTTAATTCCGGAACGAGCCGGATGCGAAAGATTTCTATTTCAATAAACAAGTACTTTCGCGTAACATACCTATTAAGCGAACGATTGAGATTTGATTTATAACTATAAGAGACAATCGAATATTCACTCAAGGGATATCCTATTGTTTATTTATTTATAAGTAATACCTAAAGAGTTACTAAAATATCCGAAAAATACTTAAAGAGATATTGAAAAGTTTTTAAATCAATTCACTCTATCTAAAACGTATGTAACCATTCGAAGGATAATTATAAGATGTCAAATCCTGTCTTAAGTATTTAATTAAATTTTTTATCAATTCATTGAACCCTTCTTAAAAATATTATGAGACCGTAAATATTTAATATTCTTTACTTCTAAAAATCATTTAAAAATAGACATAGTTCCCAAGGATACTTTCTAAATTATTCAAAATTCTCGGAAGAGATCAATCATCTGAAACTTATCAAAACCTTAGGGAATTTAGTCTAGAAGCATAAGGGTTTTGCTTCCTCGCTCAATGAAAAATAAGTGAATAATATATGTAAAACTCTACTACAGTTAAGGGTTTGAAAATGATTTTAAATTCAAAACTCCGACAACTCCCAAGGATCAATTGAATTAAAAGTGATGAATAAATCATCTTATTTAAAGGTCAACTCAGAACGATCTTTTCCTTCGATAAAGGATTTTATGTAAATGATATAATTATTTTGGGACTGGAATGTGGCCTGCCCGGCACGGAGAGGTATCGGGTAGTGACCAAGCGCGGAGTGGCGCAGTATACAGTTATATGGTCTCTGTGACCACTGACTTTCGGACTTGCACGGAAATGGGCAACCATCGTGTAATGTCTTGATATACACAAAGGCTGCTAGGTTTTTATTCCTTCTACTAGTAGAGAAAATTTCGTATTCGGCTGATCACCAGTACGTGGTTTATTCCGGTATAGTCCCTTTCCTTCACTTTGGATAAATTGTTGTGAAACCTACAGCAGAAGGCCGACAAGGTTGAGTTTTAAATAAGGATGTTGATGTATATATATCACATCCATTTGAGAATCTTGGTTCAAGCATCATATTGAGATTTTGAGATGAAATGAGTACGAGTATAAACTGATTAAACTGATACATTTAAAGTTGAGTTTATCATAATTGACAAGCATATAAACTTTTACAAACCTTGGATATACAATGCTTAATGGTTAGTTTTCCCTAAATTATCATATTTAAATAATGGATATCTATATCTTGCTGAGCGTTAGTGCTCACTCTTTCTTTTATAAATATCATATCACAACAGATTACCAGCATGGCCCGAACCAGGACGACTGCCCGCAAGCGGGTAGGGGACGCACGTGAGTACCGTAGACTGTTCGTCCGCCAGCCACCTCAGGTAGACGAGTAGAGATAGTTTCCTTTTGAGTACTTGAACCAAGACTAGTTGTGACCCGAGCCAGTCTCATGTAGAGCTGTTCTTGGCGTTCACCCTTTTGGGATAATTTCCTTCAGTCTGTAATAACTTAAATACTTTAACGTTAATTTAGTAATGTTTCTGAGCATATAGCCTGTGTGTGTGAGTTTGGTTAAAAGGTCGAGTATTGATGTGAAAAGAGGATTAATTATTTATTAGACAATATTAAGTGATCGTAACAACCCGAATTCCCGACCTTGAACTTGGGGGTGTTACAAAAATGATATCAGAGCCCTATGTTATAAGTCTCAGAAATGTTAGGTGAATCAACTGAATCAATGAACTAAAACTCACATATAGTTCGTAGTCGGGCTACGAGGGTAGCACTGACATTAAGAACCCTTAGGGGTGATTTAAGTATCCAAGGATAGTAATGTGTGTGTTAAATGACTTGTAGGTACCCGATGTGTTAGACCCTGAGGCTGTAGAGGCGTACGAGAGAGAGCATGATGAGGCCCTTTTAGCTGAGACCGAGGTAGCTGACCCTGCCCCCACTGTGGGCTTGGAGGTATTCGAGTACCCGGAGACTGACCCTGAAGAGGATCCAGAGGAGGACCCCTCTGAGCCAGACACTGAGATAGCCCCTCCTGATGATATTCCATACGGCAGCACGGAGGTTCTATCTCCAGAGATGATGAGGGTGGATGTGCATCAGAGGTCGATAGAGCGTTTATTAGATTGGCTCTCAGCAGCCCAGGCTCGAGTCGCTGAGCTCGAGAACGACACGGGAGTAGCAGATTTGATGGATAGGATGATTGCTCTGCAGGCCAGAGTCACTGCACTGACTGAGGAGTTAGAGGCGGAGTTAGGGGCAGCCACCCCAGAGAGGACACCCACCCACCCCCTGTACCAGTTAGTCCCACACGGACTGAGACCGACGACGGCATGGACCCTATTCTTGATGGTGCGGAAGCGACTCCTGCAGATTCCCTACTTCCACCACCCATACCAGTCATATCCCTAGCAGATCACGATTGGGTGGTAGGTCGCTATGCTACTGAGCTGACAGCGGCCGAGGCCCGTATTGTCGAGCTGAGGGACCAACTTTCCATCGAGCGGCACATGAGGATAGAGGCCCGAGGCAGGCGAGGATACCCCAGCGCCCGACGCGTGCGCAGGACCATTCGCTGCATAGAGCAGAGGACCATCGGTAGGATTCACCGCTTATCCCCACTGCGTGACTTGGTGAGTAGGCGCGAGGTTATTAGGGTTGTGGTCCACGCTATGAGGCGGATTCGTGATGTTGCTCGTGGCTAGTGGACACTGTTAGTAGTTGGTTGTTGTTCCTCAGCGGTGGTACTTAGTTGTTTTGTGATAGTTGTTTTGGTTGTTATCTTTGATAGTGCCACCAGCTAAGGATTATTGTATTAAGGCAGATTGTACTTCTATTATTCAGTATGTTGTACCCAGACCTGACATATGGCCAAATTATGTATAATTATCGTGTTGATTAGTTGCGATTTCTAGATTGTGGTTTAATCTTCTTTCATACCTGCATAATTATATACTGTCATAACAAATCAGGAAGCATGAGGATTGGAAAATGAAAACAACCTAAATAAGTTTATGTAACAGGAAAATGCCGCCAAGGAGAATAGTAACAAGAACTCACTGGGCTGCATCTGGCGGCCAGGGCAGTAATAATGAACAAGGGCATCGAGCACAGACCTCACCATTAAGAATTAAGGAAGAACGAAATGAGTATGATGATGAGGACTATGAAGAGTCAGAGGCTGAAGATACTCAGGGGATGGAAGTGCCTGTGAACCCTATGGAGCAGTTTATAGAATTTCTGAGATAAAAACTGCAACAGCAACGACCACCCCAGCAACCCCAGCAGGCCATGGCTAATTCATTTAAATCTTTCAAGTCGGTCAAGCCCCCAGAGTTTCATGATGTTGCTGACCCAGTTCAGGCCAAGGCTTGGCTGAAAGAGGTAGAAAAGACCTTTGAACGAATTGGCATTGAGGAAGCCCACAAGACTAATTTTGCCACTTATCTCTTAAAAGGTGAGGCTAACTATTGGTGGGAAGCCAAGAAAAATATGGAGCCCCAAGGGATTGTTACTTGGGAAAGATTCACTGAGTTATTTTTAAAGAAGTTCGTCCCGAAGTTTATGGAGATTCAGATGCAACGAAAGTACCTAGAGCTGAAACAAGAGAATATGAGCGTAGCGGAATATGAAGCTAAGTTCACAGAATTGTCAAGGTTTGTGCCACAGCTGGTGGGCACCGAAGAGCAAAAGGATGAGAGATTTCAACATGGATTGAAGCAGTGGATTCAGAACAAGCTGGAAATTCTGGAGATAACTGACTATGCCGCCCTAGTGCAGAAGGCCACAATAACTGAAACAGGGAGTGAAATGAGCCAGAAAATGAAGCAAACTAAAAAACGAAAGTTTGATGGTCGAAGCAGGAGTGTGGGAGGGGAGAGCTTCCCTAGTAAGTTTGTCAGGGGGACGGCCTCCCAACCCAACCGCAGTACAGGATTCGGGGGATCAGGGACGTGAGTGTGGCCCGGAGCGGGAACCAAACGGGAATGTCTTATCATAGCCAACCACGACCTCATCTTCCAGAATGCAAGAGCTGTGGTAAGAAACATTGTGGGCAATATATGCAGAAACCGGTGACATGCTTTAAATGTGGTAAGGTAGGGCACTATGCCACAGCTTGTAACCAGGAAGCGGCTAAATATTTTCAGTGCAGAAAGATAGGACACATGAAGAAGGACTACCCTGCGGCAGCCCCAGCTAGCTCGAGGGGTAGTGTAGCTACATCTAACAGAGTGCCGACTGCCAGGACCTTTAATATAACTGTGAAAGATGCCGTAAGGAACACCAATATTATAATAGGTACGCTCCTCCTAAACTCCAATCCCGCCAATGTGCTATTTGATTCTGGAGCTACTAAGTATTTCGTATCTAAAGAATTTGCTGAAAAATTGGACTTAAAAGTGAAACCTTTGAAAGAATCTTTGCAAGTGGAAATAGCTAATCAAGAGATTATCCCTGTAAATCAAGTTTATGCTAACTGCAACCTAAAATTAGGTGGAGTGAGATACCCAGTAGATTTAATTCCCTTTCGATTAGGGGAGTTTGATGTGATATTAGGAATGGATTGGCTATCTAGAAACCATGCCCAGATTGATTGCGAGGGGAAGAAAGTAAAATTGAAAACACCTGGTGGTAAGAGTATAATAATTAAGGGGCAATGGCAAACCAAGAAATTTCTAACTATGGTGCAGACCCAGAGACTTTTAAGGCAAGGATGTGAGGCCTACTTGGCTCACGTGGTGGATACCAAACGAGAAACCCCTGAGGTCCACACCATACTTGTAGTTAATGAGTTTGAGGATGTATTTCCCAAGGATCTTCCCGTACTACCCCCGGATCGGGAGTTAGAATTTGCCATTGATTTAGCTCCCGGCATGGCACCAGTATCAAAGGTCCCGTATTATTTGGCCCCCATCGAAATGAAAGAGTTAGCTGATCAACTGCAAGATCTATTGGATAAAGGAATGATTAGACCGAGCGTGTCATCGTGGGGTGCACCCATATTATTTGTGAAGAAGAAGGACGGCAGAATGAGACTGTGCATCGATTATCGAGAGCTGAACAAGCTGACCATTAAGAACAAGTACCCATTGCCAAGAATAGACGACCTCTTTGACCAACTAAAGGATGCGACATGTTTTTCCAAGATTGACCTTAGGACAGGTTATCATCAACTTAAGATCAAACCGGAGGATATACCTAAGACTGCATTTCGCACTAGGTACGGACATTATGAGTTCCTAGTTATGTCATTTGGTTTGACTAACGCACCCGCGGCTTTCATGGATCTGATGAACAGAGTCTTTAAGAAGTATCTGGATGAATGCGTGATAGTCTTCATTGATGATATTCTAATTTACTCTAGGTCGGAGGAGGAATATGTAGAACACCTCAGGATAGTATTGGAAATCTTACGGAAAGAAAAATTGTATGCCAAATTTTTAAAGTGTGAATTTTGGTTGAAAGAAGTTCAGTTTTTGGGTCATGTGATTAGTAAGGAAGGAATTCTCGTAGACCCTGCAAAGATAGAAGCTGTCTCTAATTCGGAACAACCAACCACGCCCACCGAGGTAAGAAGCTTTATTGGACTGGCCGGGTATTATCGAAGGTTTGTAAAGGATTTCACAAAGATAGCAGGCCCGTTGACTAGACTTACTCGGAAAATAGAAAAGTTTGTTTGGACAGAGAAATGTGAGGAGAGTTTCCAAGAATTGAAGAAAAGGTTGGTGTCGGCCCCAGTGCTGGCCCTACCAGACGATAAAGGGAACTTTGTGATTTATAGTGATGCGTCCCATAAGGGTTTGGGATGTGTGCTGATGCAGCACGGTAAGGTGATTGCCTATGCATCCAGGTAATTAAAGAATATGAAATGAGGTACCCCACCTATGACTTAGAATTAGCCACCATAGTGTTTGCCATTAAGATGTGGAGACATTACCTATACGGAGAAAAGTGTGAGATTTATACTGACCACAAGAGTCTTAAATATATCTTCACACAGAAGGAGCTAAACATGAGGCAGAGAAGGTGGTTAGAATTGATTAAGGACTAAGACTGCGAAATTCTTTATCACCCGGGGAAGACCAATGTGGTGGCCGATGCCCTTAGTCGTAAGGAAAGATTGAAAAGGATCACCACGTCAGAGGATTTGATCAGAGAATTTGAAAAGTTAGAGATTGAGGTCAAGGTCGCTGAGCCAGGGACCGAAGGCTTGTATGAGATGGTTATGCAACCGGAGCTACTGGAAAAGATTAGGCGATGCCAAAAAATAGTGTTAAGGGAGAACAAGGAACTGCTAAGCGGAGAGGAGGCCAAGTGTGAACCAGGCGAGAAGGGAATTAGGAGGAATGCCTACAGGATATGGGTCCCTAACGTCCAAGAATTAAAGGATGAAATTTTACGTGAAGGACACCGCTCTAGATATACGGTCCACCCAGGGAGCACCAAAATATACCAAGATTTGAAGGAGTACTACTGGTGGCCTAACATGAAGAAGGATGTAAAGGAGTGGGTCAGTAAGTGTATGACCTGTCAGAGAGTAAAGGTAGAACACCAGCGACCAAGCGGACTCTTGCAACCCTTAGAAATTCTGATGTGGAAATGGGAGCAGATAACTATGGATTTTGTGGTAGGATTACCCCGAACTAAAACTAACCGTGATGCAATATGGGTAATTGTAGACCGACTAACCAAGTCAGCGCACTTTCTTCCAATCAAGGAAATCTACACAGTGGATAAATTAGCGGAGCTATACATTAAGGAAATTGTGGTAAGACATCGAGTGCCAGTAGCTATCGTATCTGACCGAGATCCCCGATTCAGCTCCAGATTTTGGAGGAGCTTTCAGGAATTCCTAGGAACCAAACTAAACATGAGCACCGCTTACCATCCGTAAACAGATGGACAAAGTGAGCGAACCATTCAGACATTGGAGGACATGTTGAGAATGTGTGTAATTGATTTTAAGGGTCCTTGGGATGAACACCTGTCTTTGATAAAGTTTGCCTACAACAACAGTTATCTTGCAAGTATCGGAATGCCCCCATACGAGGCGTTGTATGGCCGAAGGTGCCGTTCACCCTTGTATTGGGATGAAGTTGGTGAGCGAAAGTTACTAGGTCCCGACTTGGTGCAAAGGACAAGGGACATAGTTCAATTAGTCAGAGGACGCCTAACAGCAGCCCAAGACCGACAGCGTAAATACGCCGATCTGGCACGGAAGGACAGAGAGTATGAAGTGGGTGACCAGGTATTTATGAAAGTGTCACCATGGAAAGGATTGATGAGATTTGGGAAGAAGGGGAAGCTGAGCCCCTGTTATATCGGACCTTTCGAGATTCTAAGACGGATATGACCCATGGCATACGAGTTAGCTTTACCTCCAAATCTTCAACAGGTTCATAATGTTTTTCATGTATCAATGTTGAGGAAGTATAATGCGGATGCCAAACATATAGTGGAGCATGAGCAAGTAGACCTTCAACCAGATCTGTCATATGTTGAGCAGCCAGTCGAAATCATCGACCGAAAAGAGCAAGTACTCCGGAACAAGAGTGTCAATCTAGTCAGAGTCTTATGAAGGCATCACAACGTCGAGGAATTGACTTGGGAATTAGAGAGTCACATGCAAGAAAAGTACCCCCATCTATTTGTGGATTGATTCCGGGACGGAATCCTTTTAAGGGGGAGACTGTAAGAACCCTGATTTTTGTAATATTTTAAAACTTCAGTGAATAGTAACTGGAACTAATTATGTAGTACGTATGGAGTTCATCACAAATATAAATAGTGGAATTTTGGAAATCCGAGATCATATTCTTGTTTATCGAGGAAAATAAGTGAATGTAAAAGCCGTCGGAATTCGAAGATTCACGATTATACTACGTGTTTTCGTATCCGTAAGGAATGGCGTAGAACCGGGAATACTACGTGAAATAAATATTATATCAAGGTGTTTCTATGATCAAGAGAAAGGAATAGAGTTGGTTAAAGGATTATAAGCGATAAAAGAATTCACTACGAAACGAAATGTTATGCGATTAAACTATCGGAATGGAACGACAATCGCGTGTACGATAAATAATCAAATGAGAAATTAATTCCATGCAAGTTGGCCATGCAAAACCAAGCTAACTAGTAGTTAGGAGATGTAACTAGGGAATTAGAAGCTAACTAGAATAGTTAGTGGAATAGTAGTAGAATAGTAAGTGAATAGTAAGCGAATAGTAAGTGGGAGACAAGGAAGTACAAGGCCATACCTCCTCATTTCTACTCATCTAAATTGTCAAACAAGCAATTTTTTTGCTGATTATTATTCCCATATATACACACTATCAAACACATCTTATACACTCCCACACTTTAACAAAAAATCAAGCCAAACCCCCCCACCCCTCTCTTGCTCTCGGCTGCTTCATGCAGAAAAGGAGAAGAGCTCTCTTCTTCACTTCACTTCTCCATCCTTCCCTCTATTAAAAATTCTATAAAAATTCAAAAAGCTTCCTTACATCCTAGTAAAGTTATCTCTATGATTTCATGGCCAAATTCTTAATGGTTTGTGAGAAACAAATTCTTGAAGTTCAAGAACTTTATGGACTGTTTTGACTAACATGGTTTCTTGGTTTTGTTTCTTAAGGATCTAGCCCTTCTAAGTATTTTTCAAGCAAACCAAGCCCTAATCATCTTATTACTAACCCTCCTAGTGCTCAAGAAGGTATAACTTCCAATTCTTTAAAATTTTAAGGGTGGGTTTAAGAGTTATTTGTGATGTAGTGTCAAGATCCAAAAGTTTGTGTATGTGTGAGGTTGTTTTGCTCATATTCTTGCTAAGTACTTGAGTTTTTGAGTTTGATGCTTGTATGTGAAGCTAGATAAAGTATATAAGGTGTATGTGGGTGGATCTTGAGAAGTAAAAAGTGTTGTGTTGGTCATAAGTAGTGATTGTGTCAAGAACAAGTAGTAGAGATGGAATGTTGAGCCTATTGCACTTGGTCTGCCTTCTGCAGTATATTCGGCCATGTAAATATTTGAAACTTGTAAGTCACTGGCAATGACTGGGTATATCTTGATTTTTAGTTTCTGTACATGTGTGGATCGTCACGAGGGGATTTACGGTTTAGGAGTTATGACCGTTTTAGTGTAGAGCGTTCATACGAAAAGCCAACTGCACATAAGGCCACTTGCATGATGATTTTGAAAGGCTAAAAATGATTTCGGAATCTTGGAAAAATCACGATAATTAAATAATGCAGCAAGGAAGACTGTACAAAAAGAATTTTAAGAAAATATTAATTTTTCGATTTTATAAAAATGTTTTAGTGAAGCGAATCGATAATCGCGTACTAACTAAGATCGTTGGTTATTGATTTTAGATCGCCAATAAAAGCCCCGAGACCATACCACTCCTAGCACTCGAGGAAAGTTTACGAAAACCTATCACAAATTATCCATGCTATATATACTGTTGTGATATTGATTCCATGATTTACAGTTTGAAAATATATGCTTGTCTGTGATATCAATACATTCAAATTATGCGATTATTTACGAAAACAAACTTCGTTTTATACGAGTATGAGTAATTGAAACGTAATTTTAATATAATACAAGATAGTGGGAGTCAGAGATATTTTAAATCGATTTAATTCCGGAACGAGCCGAACGTGAAAGATTTCTATTTCAATAAACAAGTACTTTCGCGTAACATACCTATTAAGCGAACGATTGAGATTTGATTTATAACTATAAGAGACAATCGAATATTCACTCAATGGATATCCTAGTGTTTATTTATTTATAAGTAATACCTAAAGAGTTACTAAAATATCCGAAAAATACTTAAAGAGATATTGAAAAGTTTTTAAATCAATTCACTCTATCTAAAACGTATGTAACCATTCGAAGGATAATTATAAGATGTCAAATCATGTCTTAAGTATTTAATTAAGATTTTTATCAATTCATTGAACCCTTCTTAAAAATATTATGAGACCGTAAATATTTAATATTCCGTACTTCTAAAAATCATTTAAAAATAGACAGTTTCCAAGGATACTTTCTAAATTATTCAAAATTCTTGAAAGAGATCAATCATCTGAAACTTATCAAAACCTTAGGGAACTTAGTCTAGAAGCATAAGGGTTTTGCTTCCTCGCTCAATGAAAAACAAGTGAACAATATATGTAAAACTCTACTACAGTTAAGGGTTTGAAAATGATTTTAAATTCAAAACTCCGACAACTTCCAAGGATCAATTGAATTAAAAGTGATGAATAAATCATCTTATTTAAAGGTCAACTCAGAATGATCTATTCCTTCGATAAAGGATTTTATGTAAATGATATAATTGTTTTGGGACTAGAATGTGGCCTGCCCGACACAGAGAGGTAACGGGTAGTGACCAAGCGCGGAGTGGCGCAGTATACAGTTATATGGTCTCTGTGACCATTGACTTTCGGACTTGCACGGAAATGGGCAACCATCGTGTAATGTCTTGATAAGCCCAAAGGCGGCTAGGTTTGTATTCCTTCTACTAGTAGAGAAAATTTCGTATTCGGCTGATCACCGGTACGTGGTTTATTCCGGTATAGTCCCTTTCCTCCACTTTGGATAAATTGTTGTGAAACCTACAGCAGAAGGCCGACAAGGCTGAGTTTTAAATAAGGATGTTGATGTATATATATCACATCCATTTGAGAATCTTGGTTCAAACATCATATTGAGATTTTGAGATGAAATGAGTACGAGTATAAACTGATTAAACTGATACATTTAAAGTTGAGTTTATCATAATTGACAAGCATATAAACTTTTAGAAACCTTGGATATACAATTCTTAATGGTTGTTTTTCCATAAATGATCATATTTAAATAATGGATTTATATATCTTGCCGAGCGTTAGTGCTCACTCTTGCTTTTATAAATATCATATCATAACAGATTACCAGCATGGCCCGAACCAGGACGACTGCCCGCAAGCGGGTAGGGGACGCACGTGAGTACCGTAGACTATTCGTCCGCCAGCCACCTCAGGTAGACGAGTAGAGATAGTTTCCTTTTGAGTACTTGAACCAAGACTAGTTGTGACCCAAGTCAGTCTCATGTAGAGTTGTTCTCGGCGTTCACCCTTTTGGGATAATTTCCTTCGGTCTGTAATAACTTAAATACTTTAACATTAATTTAGTAATATTTCTGAGCATATAACCTGTGTGTGTGTGAGTTTGGTTAAAAGGTCGAGTATTGATGTGAAAAGAGGATTAATTATTTATTAGATAATATTAAGTGATCGTAACAACCCGAATTCTCGACCTTGAAATTGGGGGTGTTACATTGTTTCTTGCTAAACCAAGAAACCAATCTGCCACCAAGAAATTGGAAGCTTCCAAAAGTGCTTTTCCTGTCTATTTTGCATCCTGCAAAATCAGAATCTCAATATCCAATAAGCTTAAAGTCTGAATCTCTAGGATACCATAATCCAAGATTCATGGTGCCTTTGAGATATCTAAAAATTCTTTTCACAGCTAATAGATGTGGTTCCCTTGGATCAGCTTGGAACCTTGCACACAGACATGTAGCATACATGATATCAGGTCTACTAGTAGTCAAATATAGGAGTGAGTCAATCATACCTCTGTATTTAGTTATATCTACTGATGAACCAGTATTTAAATTTAACTTGGTTATAGTGGCCATAAAAGTAAATGCAGTAGAACCGTCTTGCATTCCAAATCTTTTGAGCAAAATCTTGGTATATTTTGACTGATTTATGAAGATTCATTCATCTGTCTGCTTTACTTGTAAACCCAGATAATAACTCAATTCTCCCATAATACTCATTTGATATCTGGACTGCGTTAACTTTGCAAACCTCTCACAGAGTTTAACATTAGTAGAACTAAAAGAGATATCATCAACATATATCTGAACTAATAACAGGTCCTTCCATGGTACTTATTAAAGGGTTTTTAGCACATAAACGCAAGGAAAACGTAAATTTAAATCTTAAAAAAAAACGAAACCCTCCGCAGGATCCATGCGAAAAATAATATTTAATTTGTAATTCAGTATGTTTACCTTAAGAAGTTTTACGTTAATGGAAAGATGGAGGTCTTTAATAGCGATCCAAGAACGATGAACGTAAATCCTTAGCAGCTGCTCCTCAAGTGTGAAGCACTCCACCGGTATACACCAAGAGTACAATGTGATGGAGGAGGAAGAGGTTGAGAGAATCAGTTGCCTCCCTCTCGTTTTACTTTAGAATTATGGTTAATTATTTGGGTTGAGGCAAATAGGGTTTATAATAGTATATTTATAGGCAAAATTTTCAGCTGAAATTTTTCCATAAAATATTATTATTATTAACCCTTTAATTGATTATTCTTATTTAACCAATTAACTAATAATTAAAATACCTTTTAATCATTAATCCATTTTTTCTAAACACTTTAGAAAAATAATTCTCTCACTTGATTTAATTTCCAAAATTAAATTCTTAATTAATAATATTAAGAATTAATTAAATCTCATTTAATCAATTATTAAATCTGCTAATTAATTATTTATTTCACAAATAAATAATTACCAGCCATTATTAATTAATTCTTCCACCATTAAATCATTCTCTTTTATGGTGTGACCCTGTAGGTTTAATATTAAGCCGGTAGTAAAAATAAATAATAATAAAACTATTTTATCATTATTTATATAAATTCTCTAATTTATTAAATATGATTAATTAATAAATTAATCATATTTATTCTACATCGTGAGGGATACTTCTCAGCATATCGCGACTATCCGGATAATACGAATTCACTGCTTAGAATACCAAGAACCTATTCAGTGAGTAGTTACCGTACAATCAATTCCTTCTACCCTGCAATGTCACGATTAAATACAAGGCATGGAACTTGTGTCAAGCCTATCTTATTTAATCATTTGCTTTCCCATTCACTATGCTTAGTTCTATTTAATGTAAATTAGAAACTCCTTTCTAATTTCATTCACTCTGGCCAGAGATTCCTGAACTAGCATAAGTGGATCAGCATTGAACATTCTCTTCCTTCACTGGAAGGGGTAGATCCTTTATTTATTATACACTATCTTCGTGTACAAATTCCTATACCCAGTAGATCCCTTATAATTGCCCCTGGAGACTAAGAACTAAACCAAAGCATAGTTCAGTGTACACAAGATGACTATGATGACCTCAAGTCTAAGGATACTTGGTCAACTATCACTATGTGAACAACTGCTGACACGTGAGTGAACTCCATCAGTTGTTTAGCTGTGTGAATCATGTTCAGTGAACTTATTCTATAATAAGCACCTACATACTAGCTATAGTGTCACCACACAAATGTCTATGAGAACAGACATCCTTCATAATGAAGCAAGCATAGTATGTACCGATCTTTGCGGATTACTAATTACCAGTTAGTAATCCTACGACCAGGAAATATTTAAGTTTAGAGTTATCATCTTTTAGGTCTCATTATTATGATCTCATCATAATCCATAAAAGCTTTACTCTAAAATATGTTATATCTTATTTAAACACTTAAATAGATAAAACCCGTAATAAAACCAAAACAAGTCTTTTATTAATATCAATGAAATCAAAACAGATTACATAAAAGTTATTCCTAAATCATCATACATGATTGGACTTAGGACACATCTCTTTCAATCTCCCACTTGTACTAAAGCCAATCACTCTGGTATCTAATACCCATCTTGTCTTTATGACGATCAAAGTGACTTTGAGAAAGTGGCTTTGTGAGTGGGTCTGCTACGTTGTTATGTGTGTCAACTCTCTTGACATCTCCTCTTTCAATACAATACAAGAAATATTACCGCACTCCCACTAACCTTTTTTTAGACACATGGTTCATCTATGTTTTTGATAAAATCAAACTCTTTGATTATCTCATCAAAACGGATGTTACATCTACGAGAAACTTGCTTTAAACCATATATTGGTCGCAGTAGCTTACACACTAGGTGTTCATTTCCCTTGGAAAGAAAACCCTCTGGCTGTGTCATATACACTTCCTCTTCAAGTTTCCCATTAAGGAAGGCCGTTTTCACGTCCATTTGCCAGATCTCATAGTCGTAGTAAGCATCAATCGTAAGCAAAATCCGAATTGATTTTAACAGGGCTACAGGAAAAAAAAGTTTCATCAAAGTCAATCCCTTGCCTTTGTCTGAATCCTTTTGCCACGAGCCTGGCCTTATAGGTCTCCACCTGCCCATCTGCTCCAATCTTTCTTTTGTATACCCACTTGCACCCAATAGGCTTAACACCTTCAGGCGCCTCAACTAGAGTCCATACTTGGTTGGTATACATAGATTCCATTTCGGATTTCATGGCACTATGCCATTTCTCTGAGTCAACACTACTCATAGCCTCATTATAGGTCACAGGGTCGTCATCATCAATGACTGACAACTCATTATCATTCTTAATGACAAGGCCATAATACCTCTCAGGTTGGCGAGACACTCTCCCTGACCTACGAATGGGCTGTTCCACAGAAGGTTGTTCAGTCTGAACAGGTGTTTCCACTTGATCCGTAGTAGTTTGTGCTTCTTGAACTTCATCAAGTTCAATTTTGTTCCCACTGTTTCCTTCAAGGATAACTGCTTTTCCAAGAAGGTAGAATGTCTGGAGACAAACACCCGATGATCGGTGTAAAAGTAATACCCTAAAGCCTCTTTAGGATATCCCACAAAATTACATTTTACGGATCAAGATTCCAGCTTATCTGGGTCAACTTTCTTGACATAAGCTGGACATCCCCAAATCTTAACGTGTTTAAGACTCGGTTTCCTTTCTTTCCATATCTCATATGGAGTTTGAGGAACAGATTTGGAAGGCACCTTATTCAGTAAATATGCTGAGGTTTCCAATGCATAACCCCACGGGAATACTGGAAAATTCGCATAGCTCATCATGGACCGAACCATGTCTAACAAAGTTCGATTTCTCCTTTCAGATACCCCATTCAACTGTGGAGTATATGGAGGATTCCACTGGGAGACTATACCATTTTCTTTGAGATAAGCTAGAAACTCTCCATTCAAGTATTCACCACCTCGATCTGATCGAAGAGTTATAATACTATGTTTGGTTTGTTTCTCCACTTCATACTTATATTCTTTGAACTTTTCAAAGGCTTCAGACTTGTGTTTTATCAAATACACATATCTGAATCTAGATCGATCATCTATGAAAGCAATGAAGTATGAAAATCCACCCATGGCTTGCATAGACATTGGTCCACATACATCTGTGTGTACCATCCTAGCAAATCTGCAGCCCTCTCTTCATGTTCACTAAATGAAGATTTGGTCATTTTACCCAATAGAAAAGACTCGCATGTAGGATATGATTCAAAATCAAAGGGGTCAAGTAACCCTTCCTTATGCAATGTCCGCAGTCTATTTTCACTAATATGACCAAGTCCGCAGTGCCACAAGAAGTGAGATTTTCAACATCCCTTTTCTTTATTAGTATGTTCAATTTGTAGTAAATTATGCTTTACATCACATACATACAGGACCATTGTTTAAAATACCACTTCCATAAAGAACGTTATCTCTAAGAATTGAACATTTATTATTCTGAATAACAAACGAAAATCCA